>NW_028261387.1:0-275000 GCF_051295495.1 Thamnophis sirtalis
CCCTAACCCTAACCCTAACCCTACCCTAACCCTAACCCTAACCCTAACCCTAACGTTAAAACTAACCCTAACCCTAACGTTAAAACTAACCCTAACCCTAACGTTAAAACTAACCCTAACCCTAACCCTAACCCTAACCCTAACCCTAACCCTAACCTAACGTTAAAACTAACCCTAACCCTAACGTTAAACCTAACCCTAACCCTAACCCTAACGTTAAAACTAACCCCTAACGTTAAAACTAACCCTAACCTAACGTTAAACTAACCCTAACCCTAACCCTAACGTTAAAACTAACCCTAACCCTAACGTTAAAACTAACCCTAACCCTAACGTAAAACTAACCCTAACGTTAAAACTAACCCTACGTTAAAACTAACCCTAACGTTAAAACTAACCCTAACGTTAAACTAACCCTAACGTTAAAACTAACCCTAACGTTAAACCTAACCCTAACCCTAACCCTAACCCTAACCCTACCCTAACGTTAAACTAACCTAACGTTAAACCTAACCCTAACGTTAAAACTAACCCTAACGTTAAAACTAACCCTAACGTTAAAACTAACCCTAACGTTAAAACTAACCCTAACGTTAAAACTAACCCTAACGTTAAAACTAACCCTAACCCTAACCCTAACCCTAACCCTAACGTTAAAACTAAAACTAACCCTAACCCTAACCCTAACCCTAACCCTAACCCTAACCCTAACGTTAAAACTAACCCTAACGTTAAACTAACCCTAACCCTAACGTTAAAACTAACCCTAACGTTAAAACTAACCCTAACGTTAAAACTAACCTAACCCTAACCCTAACGTTAAAACTAACCCTAACGTTAAAACTAACCCTAACCCTAACGTTAAAACCCTAACCCTAACCCTAACGTTAAAACTAACCCTAACCCTAACTCTAACCCTAACGTTAAAACTAACCCTAATGTTAAAACTAACCCTAACGTTAAAACTAACCCTAATGTTAAAACTAACCCTAACGTTAAAACTAACCCTAACCCTACTTAAAACTAACCCCTAACGTTAAAACTAACCCTAACGTTAAAACTAACCCTAACCCTAACGTTAAAACTAACCCTAACCCTAACTCTAACCCTAACGTTAAAACTAACCCTAATGTTAAAACTAACCCTAACGTTAAAACTAACCCTAATGTTAAAACTAACCCTAACGTTAAAACTAACCCTAACCCTAACGTTAAAACTAACCCTAACCCTAACGTTAAAACTAACCCTAACCCTAACGTTAAAACTAACCCTAACCCTAACTCTAACCCTAACGTTAAAACTAACCCTAACCCTAACGTTAAAACTAACCCTAATGTTAAAACTAACCCTAACGTTAAAACTAACCCTAACCCTAACTTTAAAACTAACTCTAACCCTAATGTTTAAAACTAACCCTAACGTTAAAACTAACACTAACCCTAACCCTAACGTTAAAACTAACCCTAAAACTAACACTAAAACTAAAACTAACCCTAAAACTAAAACTAAAACTCCTGTGGTTTGAGAAAATGATACACAGACACATAGATTTTAAACCAGAGGTCTTTTTATTGGGAATTATACCAAAAATCTATAACAAAGACTTAAAATATTTGATTGTAAATGTTCTACCAACAGCTAGAATTGTATTTGCAAAAAACTAGAAAAATTAAACAATACCAAAATAAGAAGTTATTGGAAAAATAATGGAGTGTGCTGAAATGAGTAAACTGACATTTGAAATTGGAGATCAAGAAGACGAGCCATTTTATAAGATAGGGATTTGTTTTATCAGTGGCTCGGAGGAAAAAACATGGAAATGAAAAATGTTTTACTTATGTTTTAACTGAAGGAGCTAAGTGATAATAAAATTATGCTGTGAAATAGATTAACAATGATACACATATGAATTGAATACTTTAGAACTTTTTGTTTTAAAATGAATAAGGATAACAATGGATTTATGTATACTTGATAGAGGATTGGTGATATAATGTATAACCCTAAGAATATATTATGAAGATATTTTGTTGTTCATAAATAATTTCAGTAAGGAAGTAATTAAAAATTGGTATATATATGAAGTGACTATTTAGAATACCTTGTTGAAAAACAAAGGAATGAACATCTTTGTTTGAAGGTATGATGTACAAGGACAATAATGAACATAAGCATACTCGATAGTTGATTGGTGGAAGTATACATAATTGAAAACAGTGATATGCAAATATAAATGGTTGGTAAATCTGTTTCATATTGGGATCTGTGATTATATAAAGATATATTGCTATTAAACAGACAATCAAGAATGTAAGGGAATTAGGTTGATTGAAAAAATATATTAATTGTAATTGAATATACATTGTACAATGAAAGTGAGGTATTTAGTTATATTAGATGAAAAATCTGTGATTGTAAATGTAACTGAGAATATGGATGCAAAAATACTTGTAACCAAACAACATGCTGTATGTAATGGATGAGATCTTTTGATATTGATTTTTTTTATGTTTTAAAAATAAAAAAAGATTGCAAAAAGAAAAGGAATCTATGTTTTAGATATCTTTATCCAATTTGTGCCTGTTTTTATACATATATGGTTTTTGCCATAATAAACCTCATGTTGCGGATAGTACCTGTCAGGCTTCTTGGCTAAATGTAGCGCTGGATAATTAATGAAACCAATGACTTACCTTTGATGTCTTCAGTTTTGACTGATTTTACTCAGTGAGTGCCTCTGAAATAAATAAAAAATCAACATCACCAAATGCCCACCTGGTGCTCAACGACTAGAAAACTAATTTTCCAATTTGACAAAGGAGATTTTATGTGCTTTATCCTATCAGTGAAAAAGGCAAGATATAATGAATTGGAATGTTGTGCCCTTCAGAATACCTCAGACTGCATTTTTCTACTGTTCCCAAAGATATGGCTTCCAGCCCCTGGAGTTTCTCTTCCTTAAGGAAGACATCCTTAAGGTTGCCTCAGGCCCTGAGAGTTTACCTTCCAGCAAGAAACTTAGGTCAGTTCCTGGACCTGAAGCAATTTTAGTTAACTTTTGCCTTTAATTTGTTGAAAGAAATGTCCTTCTGGGTTCGGCTCCAAGTGGGGGAAAAGACACTGGAGACATGGAGGCTGCTTGGAAAGATGGTTTATTGTTGGACAGGGCCACATGGTTTGAGCCCTGAACAGAAAAGGTGTTTCAATGTTGCTGAAGAAGAGAAGTGCTGAGGAAGGGGCTTGCTAGGCTTTTTATACCCTGTTTAGTCCCACCTCTCTGTTTCCTGTTCCTGTGTAAGAAATGTATTCTGATTGGTTGTCAGACTCCCATGGGGCCATGCAGGAGCTACTCTCTAGGCTGTGATGAGTACTCAGATGCCTTGTGGTCAGTTGAGTAAAGTTCCAATATTATCACCCCTTTCTGCTGTAGCTGCTGGTGAAGTCTTTATTATGTAAAGTGACTACCCTGGCCATGTCAATGGCCCATTAACAAAGTGGGGATGGGCAGGAAGCTACAGGCAACTATTCTGTCTTTTAAAACATATTTATTTTCACATCCAGAGAAATATTCTGCCTTTTCAATATTTCCTAGGATATTTCATTTTTCTGGGAGAGGGCTGGATGATCACTTCCCACAAAACTTAGGTCAGTTCCTGGACCAGAAGCAATTTTAGTTAACTTTTGCCTTTAGTTCATTGAAGATGCTAGTCTCCTACATGTTTTGCTTTTTTTAAGAGCTTGAGCCTTGGCTTAGAATTGCCTCTGGTCCCAAGAACTGACTTTATTCGAGAGACCGAGATCAACTCCTGGACTTGAAGTAATTGTAGTTCTTTAGAATAGAATACTTTATTTGGCCAAGGAGTTTAAGAACTTGAGCCTTGATTAAAATTACACCTCAGGTCCCAAAAATTCATTAATTCCAGACAGCAAGGTTACCTCCTGGGGGAATTTTATCATTAAAAGTTACTTTTAATTCTGACTTGCTTGTGGTTTGGGCCTTTATTACCCCAGGTTCCGTCAACATTTTACTCTAAAAACTTCAGCTTTGGCTAAAATTACCCTCCTTTGACTTTATTTCAAGAAAATAAGATCAACTTGTGGACATGAAGTAATTTTTCCTTTAGTTACTTGAAATATAGCTAGTCCTACATGCTTTGCTTCTTTTTCACCTCACAATCAAGAGGTTGTGAGTTCAACCCTAGGTAGAGGCAGATGTAAAGTCTCCTGCTTGAGCAGAGGGTTGGACTAGATGACCTGCAAGGTCCCTTCCAACTCTGCTAATGTTAGAACTTGAACCTTTGCTAAAATTACCTTGAATGGGGGGGGGGGGTTTAATTCCAGAGACTGAAGCGATTTTGCCTTTTAAGTTGACTTTAACGCTTAATTCACCTGCGATAGTTTAGCCCTTTTTAACTGCGGCTGCCTAAAAAACTGCCTCAGCTTTGTTCGTCCTGAACTAATTATTTTACTCTTCCCTGTCTGTGTGTGATTTGGTCCTAATTTTTAACGAGTTGCAGCTGGGATTACCTCAGGCTCCGCCAATATTTTATTTTACTTAAAAACTTGGCTAAAAAACAATTCAGCACCCAGAAGTTTGCCTCGTTTCCCTGAGGGAAAAGCACTTTTCCTGGGACTGAGTAAGGTAACTCGCCATAGGTGAGCTGTGGTAATTTGGAGTCCTTTAAATAAGATGCAGAAATATTGCCTCAGCCATTTCTGGTGTTTTGCTCCTAAGCGTAGTTTAGAGTATTTTTACTCCTAAAAACTAACTTTTCAGAACTAAAATTACCACAGGTGCTATCCTTACTACCGGAGAATAGGCTATTCCTTAGCGCCCCTTCCAACACCATAACATAACTTTCACATTGTTAGACCGGCTAGAGAGAGACATGGCACCAACAGGGTCCTGGGTCCTGGCATTTTGCAGGCAACCCGTCCTCTCACATTCCTTTGGAATGCAACCCATCACATTTGAATTAGATTTTGCCAATTATCCTATTAAAAGATAATCCTATTATTCTAAAATGTGACTAACTCAATATTAAAAACTGTAAATATTTAATGCTGATAAATAATAGCAGTAATTGTTATTTAGTATGATTAAAATCAGTATAGATATATCAATATATCTATCAAAACACTAAAATAACAATGTATAATGTGGAATATAAATGTAATAAATATATAAATGCAACATAAATGTAATAAAATAATTTATCATGAAACTCTCCCCCTTTAAAATAGTAAGATCAATTAAATAGTCTAGCAAGTTTGGAATATATGCTATATGTTATGTTACTTAAGAATATATATACCTCAGAATCAGATACAACATCCACATCATTTCCAACTGAGCCGATAAAATCATATGCCATGCCAAAACTATTTTAAATAAAGATATGAAATTAATCAAGTATTGCATTTATTTTTCAAAATGAATGTACATTTTTTTTATTTAAGTTTTGTACCCCATCTTTTCATCTTCAAGGTATTTAAAGCAGCTAACAGATTTTTTTAAAATTGAATCTAATTCAAAAAGCCTGGCTAAAAAGGGAATTATCCTTTTCTAAGACCAAAAAAGAAAGAAGAACTGCTGCAGAATTGTATTCCGTAGTATTTAATCAATGCATAGCTTTCAAATGTAATCCAAATTATATATCTGAACATCATTATAAATCATTTAAATATCAGAAGATTCGAGCATTGTATTTTCTGATCTCTTGGCAGAAAGGATGTGTACCGGCATTTTATGGAATTTAAAATGATTTTAAGTCCATGACACAAATTGCACAATAGGAAATCCAGGCCAGAATGCATTTAACTCATTGTATCACCAGGGACCGGAATTTAGCAGGCCCAGGGGGAAAAAAGGAGGTAAAACCACTTTATAGCTAAATTTGATACCATTAGAAATTGAATAGGATTAAAATCTGTGGTTTATAATTTACCCAGTTGTGCCTTGTTGTCCACACCTCTCCTTTTGCTGGCGTTAGGGGCCGCTGCACCAAGGGGGCATGTAAGTAAGAGGGAGGGGGAAAAACAAGGGGAGAAACGGCCACAGCTAAGCACGCAGCAACCTCGACGTCTAAGTGGGCGAGTCCACAGCCTGCGCGCCCGCACGTCCGAGACAGGGCATATAAAGGGAAGAAAAGGCAGGGAGGAGACGACTGGAGCCAGCTCTGTTTGGGGCGCCGGCTTGCAGGCAAGCTAGTCCCCCAGCGCAGGGTGGGGAAAGGCTTTGCTGAAAGATCCGAAGCGCAGAGAATCAGGAAGTGCCACCCAGGTGCAGCTGCATAGTAAATCGCACCAATGCACTAAATTGCCTTTCCAGTTGTGAGGCAGAGCTGTGAAAGAGTGAGAGAAATAAGCTATTATGGATTTTGAGATAGTGAGAGAACCATGGACTGGAGAACAATCAATAAGTCTGAGATCACATTAAGGGTGACTTCTTCCTTGAAATAATTATCAGAATGCAGAAACTCATTTACTTTCACCATGTAGTACAAGTAGATCATTATATAGTTTATGTATTTACATTTATTGGGCATTTGGCTCCAGTTCTCTCTCTCCCTCCCCCTCGCCCCCCCCTCTCTCTCTCTCTCACACACACACACACAAACATGATTAGGGAATTAGAAGACATTGAAATCAGTAAGAAGGATGAATGGAATCAAAGAGATTACAGAAACTGTAAGAGCTAGAAACTATGACCGAAAATAATTCAAGATTTGATTGTGTGCTGCCCAAACATTGAATTTTGTCTTGCAAACCATACAACTGTGATAAAATAAATTAAGATAATCGGCAGGAATAAAAATTAACTAAGAGGGCACCTAATTAGATTCACAGCACCAAGGCATAACAATTAGGTAAAAATACCATTCACATGTTACATTGTATTTTGAAATATGTTTGGGTCCGGCAAATTTACTCCCAAGAAAGTATGTACATAATTCCATTATATTCCCATTTTCAAACTTATTAGCCATGTGTTTCTACGGAAATATCTGTAATCGGGCAGATGATCTGATACTAACTTTTCTTGCTCTTTCATATATGAGCTGTCCATTTTCTACTTTTAAAATCCACAAGAGTGCAGTCTTGGCTAATAAAGTACAGGTTATTTATTACAATTGTACTGAGTTACAATTGTGTGGTAGAGACTATTTAGTTTTATTTTATAGCTTTGATTTTTTACAGAAACAAAATGCAGGTGGCATCATTATCGTCACTGTTACAGTTAATCACAGAAATATGATTTGTGTTTTAAGAATGCTGCATTGAATGCCTGGGTTATTTCTTTCTTTCTTTCTTTTAACTATGTTAGGCTTTCAGTGCCCATATTAAGAATGTCAGTCAGTTCCCATGCCAAGCCAACAATCACAAACACGGAAACTTGTCCTCTGCTTCAAGAATAGGGGCTAAGTACTATAACAAGGCCTGGGAATCTAAACAGCAATTTTTCATAATTCCAGTTCTCTTGTGATCATCTCGGTTAGCATTTCGCTTTCAAGAAAAGGCATTATTTTAGACACCCCAACTCCATGCTTCTTCAAGAAAAAAGCAAATGTATCATTTTAGAAATGTCGAATTCTCTTTCAGTATCCTCGTGCTACTACAAACCTCTTGTTCTGTGAAGAAGATGTTACTATTTAGGGAGCGAATTCTAATTTCCATGGGTAATTATATTCCATAATTTAGGGAATATATATTCCCCAATATATATTTGGGGAATATGTATTCCATTTGGAGAGCAGATCAAATGTAAAATAGAATACAAGGATCTGAATATGCATTTCTTTAAGCAAATTAATTTATCCTTATCACAACATCTTCCTTGTTACAAAACCCTTATTTTCATTGTTACTTGCAGTTATTGGAAACAAGTTATCCATCATTGTTACAGCAATTACTAATAAAGTATTTATCTATCATATTAATGTCTTAATACATGTTATATATTTTTATTTAAGGGAATGGTTCCTCTGAATCTCTGCAGGATACTTATCCCATTATAGGAATTAATTAGCTTCCACCAACAGGTAGCATTTTCAGGAGGGCTTAGGAAAAAAAAACACCACACCACTAAGGGACCCTAGCCTTTTTTTGTCAGTGTCTTACCTGTTCCTGCTGCCTGCCTGCTCCGTGCTTCCATCCATCGCTGCGAGGATCCATCAAAGTTCTGACTCTGCCTGCCTGCTGGTAAGTGAGCCGGGTTTTTTTCTTTTCTTTTTTTAATTTAATGTCTTTAAAAATATTATTTCATTTATTGTGCAAAGGGGGGGAATGCGGCAGAGCTATCTACTTTGCTCTCTGAATAATGACTCTTCTATTGAAATATGGCCGGGATATTTTTGTCTTAAAATGTCTCTCTTAGTGATGTGCAGAGAATATACACATATTCAGAATTTTTACAATGCCATACTTATGCAGAACGTGCTGAAGAGACACTTCCTATATTTACTCATGCTTGTAGTCATTACATAATTGTTCTGGAAAATTTTATTTACCTACCCTGAAATGGGTAATTTTATTTTTCTACTGTGTTCACAGTGTCAATAAAGTTCTGACAATGATATGGCTGTAATCACCATCTTGACATTTTGAGTCCCCCTCCTCCTCAGTATCCATTCACCATATTTCTAATGCTTTGCCCAGCAATCCAACATCTGTGCAGTTTCATTATTCCATTTTCAGATAAATCACTTCTGAAAGAGCAGGTAATATCCAAAGCATTTTGTGATAAAGGCAACAGTCATAGTTTTCAAGGAAGCTAAGAAAACGTCCACTGATTTAAAACATAATCTTTTCAGTCTCTTTCTATAAATACACACATTTATGTAAGCCCTTTGGCTTCAGCTGACAACTGTAGAGAAAGAATTGTGTAGAAATCATCACAGATCAGAAGGAATATTCTACATAAGAAAATGGCTTTTATTCATTCACACAGCTGACAAACGAAAAATAGAGAACTATAGAAATTATCAATGCATGTGGCTGGAATCATAGTTGCTTCCTTACAATGAATACAACAGTCATTTAAAACACCGTCAAATGCAGTAAACAATCATCACATGCATGAATAATTTAGTTGAGCAATTTTGGCATCATTTGATTTGTACACAAACTGGTAGCAGTTTTTTCAAATAATATAGAAAACATAACCTGTACATTTAATGCGGATAATAAGTTAAAACATCTCTCAGCCTTGCTCCTAACTTACTCTTCTGTCCTATGTGTGTAAGCTTTTCTATTAATTAATAATATAACGCAAATAAGCTTACATATTAACTAATGTTACAGAAGTTAAAATTATATAAACATCCCAACTCACACTAGAAACTTTGGATGGCATCTTTAAAAAGGCTGAGGGCTGACCATGTTTCTGCGCAGCCTGATTCTATTAAGATCTGTAAAGAAAGATGATACCATTCACATGGCTTCATTTAAAACCAAGATATTGTCCGGCATATCACTGGCCATCCAAAGTAACTCCTACAATTCCACAACAGACATTATCACTAAAGCCTCAAAACATGATCCCTGTTTTTACCTTTGGCTTATTAGATTGCTGCCTCTTGTTCAATAAGATTGTAGGCTAGTGAGTCTTCATACTAACTGCTCTTCATGCATACACAAGACACAATGGAATTTGTACTCAAGACTAAAACTGTTGGTTTACACTAAACCCAAAAAAAATAAAAATCTATGGATTGCTTTGGAAATCCATGCCTTTTCTCCCAGAGAAACTGTCATCTCCTTTACTCCAGAAATCTGGAGATATATAAACTTATTTTTTGTTTTGACATTTCAAGTGATCTACTATCAAAAGAATAGATTGGATAATCATCCCAAAACACCTATATCTTCAGAGAGAGAATACTCTTCAAACATCTTTAGTAGTCCTTCATTTAGCTATTGGTATTGCATTCACTGGTTCAGTAGCTAAGACACTGAGCTTGTCGATCAGAAGATCAGCAGTTCGAATCCCTAGTGCCGCATAACGGAGTGAGCTCCCACTACTTGTTCCAGCTTCTGCCAACCTAGTAGTTTGAAAACATGTAAAAAATGTAAGTAGAAAAATAGGGACCACTTTGGTGGGAAGGTAATAGCTCTCCGTGCGCCTTCTCTGTTTAGTCATGGCGGCCACATGACCACGGAAACATCTTTGGACAGTGCTGGTCTTCAGCTTAGAAACAGAGATGGGAACCGCCCCTATAGCCAGAAACGACTAGCACCCCATATGCGGGGGGAACCTTTACCTATTGCATTCACAAATAAACTTTTTCTTTTCAAAATAATTTGGTGTTCTCAATGTGTCCTACAAAATCTTCCAAATTCCTCCTTCCTGTACACATTTTAATAAACATTTAAAGGCAATTGGTTTCCACACCATTTTACATTCTTAGCATTTTCCATTTTTCTAATTGTGAAATGTATACTTGCTCTTAATGTTTTAATAGTGTGTGGGGAAAAGGTGTCAAATTGAAACAAACAATGGTTTGAAAATAGCATGGAATTAAACATTCTGGAAAAATATATGTTGCGTATAAAAATGTAATGGGCTAAAGGAGGCAATAAAAATACACGGCTGATTATTATTGCTCAAAGCTAAGCAAGTAACAAACTTACTGAGCTTTCATTTGGAATTCCAATTTTAAGATAGAAAAGGGAATTGTCCAAACTTTCCTTACATTATCATTTTATTTGCACAAACCAGAATTTTATAAATCTGGAATTCAGAACTTATAATATACACTATGATATTGTGATCAGAAATGGTTGCAGAATGGTTAATTGAAACCAAAATAACAAATATGATTTGGAGTACAGCATTATTGTTATTCTACTTTCTATTAGCAAACCATGGCATACTTGCTTAGGTTTTTTTTAATAGTTCTGCTACTTTTAATTCCAGGATCTGAATAATTATTTTAAAAACTCAGTTTTTCAGAATCATTCCTATAATGTCAATAAAACAGTTGTTCTATTAACATCCATTGACCATTATATTCCAGTTCTCAGAAGACTCCAGTTATACTAAAGTCATCACCACTCAATTCCAAAACAGTTATTTGTATAAAAATGTCTTTCCATCACTGAACCGTGTGATGTATCAAAGTTGTGTTTCTTCTCTGGTGTCTTGCCCAATGGCATTGCAGAAGCTGTTTTTCTGGCTAGATGCACTTTTGGGAACATAGGACAATGGATCTGGACGAATCAAGTATCTAAACACAACAAAGAAAGACCATTTATATTCATCGGGTTTAACAAGGGAAAAAAATCCAGATGAACAGAATATTCTACTCTAAATTCTGCAAATGTACTTTAGAATACCCTTCACTTTGGACTAACTAAAAAGATTTATGTAACTGATGATTACAAGCAGAATATATATATATATATATATATATATATATATATATATATATATATATATATATATATATATATATATATATATATATATATATATATATATATATATATATATATATAAGATTTTTACAACCCCCCGGTATGCCCAAATATGGGAGGAAGATCACTACTTCCATTCTCTGTCCTTCGGCTCGTCACAAGAGACCATCCAGGCAGAAACCCAATATTTTTTACTGTTGCCTTTTTGTTATATTTTGTTATTTTTGTTATTTTGTTACATTTTGTTATTTATCAGCACAAATAGAACAACATATATATATATATATATATATATATATATATATATATATATATATATATATATATATATATATATATATATATATATATATATATATATATATACATACACACACACACACACACACACACACACACACACACACACACACACACACAGGCAACAGTAAAAATATTGGGTTCTGTCTGGATGGTCTCTTGTGACGAGCCGGAGGACAGAGAGTGGAAGTAGTGTGATCTTCCTCCCATATTTGGGCATACCGGGGGTTGTAAAATCTAATGTGTGTGTGTGTGTTTGTGTGTGTGTGTGTAAAACAAAGCAAGATACTCAAGCAGTGAGATCCAGCAATTCACATTAGTAGCTTTCTCCAAACCTACAGATCCTATTAAACAATGCCTTGCCCAGCATTAAAAGCTTGTGAGGTGTTTTGTTGTTGTTGTTGTTTATGAGCTAAGCAACAGTACATTATCTTCTGATTCATTACTACTTCTTTCATTGGCTCTAGCCCAGATTTTACTTTGCCAATTTTCCAAAGGCAGTTAAAATATAGAATAACATATCCTTAATTGAATGTGTGAATTAAATAAATAAAGAAAACGGGAATAAAAAATAGTGGCTGTGATTGCCCTGAATCACCAGGATCATCTGAACAAGTAGAAATGACAAAAAAGTGAAGAGCATACTAAACATTTTTATTCTTTGGAAAAATTGTTTTCAAAGTTAAAAGGTCAGGGCTTTTTTTTAAAAAAAATTCTTCCATGAAAATACAAAACACAAGTCTGGCAAATACGACATACTTACACAACATCATTCAGTTCAAGTCGGGTGTCTGGAGAAGGATTGATCAAAATGTATGAGAGTGTGTTTTGGTGATCATTCATTTCATCTACAAGGGGAAGAAGGGAATATAAAGGCTGTTTTGAATAACTGATCGTAACATTACTCAAATGAAAAGGTCATGTCTCAATCAAAGTTGGTCAAATCAAAAGCAATGTTATATTTTTGCATTTAAAAAAACATCAAGAAAAGATAGAAAAGCAGAATATCTCATAGATGATCTGTAATATATGACCAATATCTCATTGTTATGTTATATGTTGTGGCTAGAAAAACATTAAACAAAAAAGGACTTTCTCTTTAATTGGAGGCAAAAATAGAGGGAAATGGTCACTTTTATTATAATTATCTTTAATGAAGAAGATACAATACTTTTATACCTGGTTAAAAAAAATATCCCATTAAAGTTTACATTGAGAAGAATATAATATGAACAAAGGTCCAGCAAATTCTTAATATGTTTCTTCGCAATCAATTCATTTTAAAAATGTTGAATTTGTTTCCAGAATCTAATGCTACTGCTGACGTCTTCATTCTTCAAAGTTTGAAAAGGTATGGCCTTCTTAAATAGTCGGAGGAGACTAATCTATCTATCTATCTATCTATCTATCTATCTATCTATCTATCTATCTATCTATCTATCTATCTATCTATCATCTATCTATCTATCATCTATCTATCATCTATCTATCATCTATCTATCTATCATCTATCTATCTATCTATCATCTATCTATCTATCTATCTATCTATCTATCTATCTATCATATCTATCATCTATCTATCATCTATCTATCATCTATCTATCTATCATCTATCTATCTATCTATCTATCTATCTATCTATCTATCATCTATCTATCTATCATATCTATCATCTATCTATCTATCATCTATCTATCTATCTATCTATCATATCTATCTATCTATCTATCATCTATCTATCATCTATCTATCTATCATCTATCTATCTATCTATCTATCATATCTATCATCTATCTATCTATCTATCTATCTATCATCTATCTATCATCTATCTATCATCTATCTATCTATCTATCTATCATCTATCTATCTATCTATCATATCTATCATCTATCTATCTATCATCTATCTATCTATCTATCTATCATATCTATCTATCTATCTATCATCTATCTATCTATCTATCTATCTATCTATCTATCATATCTATCTATCATATCTATCTATCTATCTATCTATCTATCTATCTATCTATCTATCATCTATCTATCTATCATCTATCTATCTATCATCTATCTATCTATCATCTATCTATCTATCATCTATCTATCTATCTATCATCTATCCATCTATCTATATCTATCTATCTATCATCTATCTATCATCTATCTATCATATCTATCTATCTATCATCTATCTATCTATCATCTATCTATCATCTATCTATCTATCTATCTATCTATCATCTATCTATCATATCTATCTATCTATCATCTATCTATCTATCTATCATCTATCTATCTATCATCTATCTATCTATCTATCTATCTATCATCTATCTATCTATCATCTATCTATCTATCATCTATCTATCTATCTATCTATCTATCTATCTATCATCTATCTATCATATCTATCTATCTATCATCTATCTATCTATCTATCATCTATCTATCTATCATCTATCTATCTATCTATCTATCTATCATCTATCTATCTATCATCTATCTATCTATCTATCTATCTATCTATCTATTATCTATCTATCATCTATCTATCTATCATCTATCTATCATCTATCTATCTATCATCTATCTATCTATCTATCTATCTATTATCTATCTATTATCTATCTATTATCTATCTATCATATCTATCATTCATATCTATCTATCTATCTATCTATCTATCTATCTATCATATCTATCTATCTATCTATCTATCTATCTATCTATATCTATCTATCTATCATATCTATCTATCTATCTATCTATCTATCTATCATATCTATCTATCATATCTATCTATCATCTATCTATCTATCTATCATATCTATCTATCTATCTATATCTATCTATCTATCTATCTATCTATCTATCTATCTATCTATCTATCATCTATCTATCATCTATCTATCTATCTATCTATCTATCTATCTATCTATCTATCATATCTATCTATCATATCTATCTATCTATCTATCTATCTATCTATCTATATCTATCTATCTATCTATCTATCTATCTATATCTATCTATCTATCTTTCATATCTATCTATCTATCTATCATATCTATCTATCTATCTATCATATCTATCTATCTATCTATCTATCTATCTATCTATCTATCTATCTATCTATCTATCATATCTATCATCTATCTATCTATCTATCTATCTATCATCTATCTATCTATCTATCATCTATCTATCTATCATCTATCTATCTATCTATCTATCTATCATCTATCTATCTATCATCTATCTATCTATCTATCTATCTATCTATCTATCTATCTATCTATTATCTATCTATCTATCATCTATCTATCATCTATCTATCTATCATCTATCTATCTATCTATCATCTATCTATCTATCATCTATCTATCTATCTATCTATCTATCTATCTATCTATCATCTATCTATCTATCATCTATCTATCTATCTATCATCTATCTATCTATCTATCTATCTATCTATCTATCTATCTATCTATCTATTATCTATCTATCATCTATCTATCTATCATCTATCTATCATCTATCTATCTATCATCTATCTATCTATTATCTATCTATTATCTATCTATTATCTATCTATCATATCTATCATTCATATCTATCTATCTATCTATCTATCTATATCTATCTATCTATCTATCTATCATATCTATCTATCTATCTATCTATCTATCTATCTATATCTATCTATCTATCATATCTATCTATCTATCTATCTATCTATCTATCTATCTATCTATCATATCTATCTATCTATCATCTATCTATCTATCATATCTATCTATCTATCTATATCTATCTATCTATCTATCTATCTATCTATCATCTATCTATCATCTATCTATCTATCTATCTATCTATCATATCTATCTATCATATCTATCTATCTATCTATCTATCTATATCTATCTATCTATCTATCTATATCTATCTATCTTTCATATCTATCTATCATATCTATCTATCTATCTATCTATCTATCATCTATCTATCTATCTATCTATCTATCTATCATATCTATCTATCATATCTATCTATCTATCTATCTATCTATATCTATCTATCTATCTATCTATCTATATCTATCTATCTATCATATCTATCTATCATATCTATCTAATCTATCTATCTATATCTATCTATCATATCTATCTATCTATCTATCTATCTATCATATCTATCTATCTATCATCTATCTATCTATCATATCTATCTATCTATCTATATCTATCTATCTATCTATCTATCTATCTATCTATCTATCATCTATCTATCATCTATCTATCTATCTATCTATCTATATCTATCTATCTTTCATATCTATCTATCTATCTATCTATCTATATCTATCTATCTATCTATCTATCTATCTATCTATCTATCTATATCTATCTATCTATCTATCTATATCTATCTATCTTTCATATCTATCTATCTATCTATCATATCTATCTATCTATCTATCATATCTATCTATCTATCTATCTATATCTATCTATCTATCTATCTATCTATCTATATCTATCTATCTATCTATATCTATCTATCTATCATCTATCTATCTATCATCTATCTATCTATCTATCTATCTATCTATTATCTATCTATCATCTATCTATCTATCATCTATCTATCATCTATCTATCTATCATCTATCTATCTATCTATTATCTATCTATTATCTATCTATTATCTATCTATCATATCTATCATTCATATCTATCTATCTATCTATCTATCTATATCTATCTATCTATCTATCTATCTATCATATCTATCTATCTATCTATCTATCTATATCTATCTATCTATCTATCTATCTATCTATCTATATCTATCTATCTATCATATCTATCTATCTATCTATCATCTATCTATCTATCATCTATCTATCTATCTATCATCTATCTATCTATCTATCTATCTATCTATTATCTATCTATCATCTATCTATCATCTATCTATCATCTATCTATCTATCATCTATCTATCTATCTATTATCTATCTATTATCTATCTATTATCTATCTATCATATCTATCATTCATATCTATCTATCTATCTATCTATCTATCTATATCTATCTATCTATCTATCTATCTATCATATCTATCTATCTATCTATCTATCTATCTATATCTATCTATCTATCATATCTATCTATCTATCTATCTATCTATCTATCATATCTATCTATCTATCATATCTATCTATCTATCATATCTATCTATCTATCTATATCTATCTATCTATCTATCTATCATCTATCTATCATCTATCTATCTATCTATCTATCTATCTATCATATCTATCTATCATATCTATCTATCTATCTATCTATCTATCTATCTATATCTATCTATCTTTCATATCTATCTATCATATCTATCTATCTATCTATCAATCTATCTATCATATCTATCTATCTATCTATCTATCTATCTATCTATCTATCTATCTATCTATCTATCTATCTATCATATCTATCTATCTATCTATCTATCTATCATATCTATCTATCTATCTATATCTATCTATCTATCTATCTATCTATCTATCTATCTATCATCTATCTATCTATCTATCTATCTATCTATCTATCTATCTATCATATCTATCTATCATATCTATCTATCTATCTATCTATCTATATCTATCTATCTATCTTTCATATCTATCTATCATATCTATCTATCTATCTATCAATCTATCTATCATATCTATCTATCTATCTATCTATCTATCTATCTATCTATCTATCATATCTATCTATCTATCATCTATCTATCTATCTATGGTGAGATGGCTTTCTCACTTTTATATGATTCAAGGTGACTTACAATAAAACAAATAGAAACAGCAGCTGGGCATAATTTAAGCCATCATCCATACAACCAAGAGAGAGGGTCAAATCCATGCCCAAGTCTCAGGTTCAGGCACATGTTTTTAAGGTCTTGAAAAAAGGGCCAAGTGAGAAATTCTTTCCTGGCATGTGCCCATTGGAACATTATTCTTAAAGGGAAGAATGTTCCAAGGACCTATTGGCAGGACAGAAAAAGCTCTCCTCCTATACCCTGCCAGCTAACGCCCCACTCGCTACTGAGCATATTTTCTACAAATATTGGAACTCTTGATCTGGACTGCTGGAGCCTCTTTGATGATAATTTTGCTACTGAACTTTGGCATGAGTGATGTGTTGAATTTTTGACCTAGATTGTTTGGTTGATACCTTTTGCTTCTTTCCTGAAGAACACGGAGCAAGCTTTACTACCGTACTTATCTATTTTATTACTCTGAGGGAAAAATGGGGAGGAATTTATCTGTTTGGATTTTTTTTTTACAAAAAGAGAGAAAGATTTAATGTCTTTCCCCAAAAGCTATAGTTCTATAGCTATAGTTTCCATTTGCCTATAAATAATTTAGTAAAGAATTTTCAGGTGGTATCTTCTTAATGGAAGCTTATTACCACTCAAATGCCACTTTAAAGCATTAGTATTTAATAAAATATTATTGTAGCACGAGGAGAGCCAGTTTGGTGTAGTGGTTAAGACGCCAGTCTAGAAACTGGGAGACCGTGAGTTCCAATCCAACCTTAGACACAAAATCAACAGAGTGGCTTTGGCCTGGTTGCTCTTTCTCAGGCCTAGGGGGTGGGCTTGAAGACCTGCACACAAAGACTGCAGTTGAAATTTAATAGGAAGGTCATTTATGCAAGTTGAAAGATAGACGTTCTAATTCTAAAGAGATGGATATATAAATGTATGGGAAAAATGTCAATTTGTACATTTGATTTTACTTGAAACATTTAGTTATCTGTAATAAAAGATTACTTTCGCCAATGATTGCTAAGTTTTCTCAGGAACTTTTGATGAGAGAATATTTACCATTCCAGTCCTGATCCAATGAACTTTCTAGCGTTTATCTACCTGTCCCTACATGTACATAGGCGTGGGCATATATCACAATATCGTACCATATCCTGCTGTTGAGAGTCCTAGATGTTTCATTCTGTTTTTCACCAGTTCGGCTAGTTCTTGTCTTTCTGACCTTCTGTAAAGATTCATTCTCTGCTGACTTATTTTCTCTGCTGTTTTTGCTGAATGCTTTGGTACTTTTCTGCTTAGCCGCCGAGCCCACTGCATGCTTTTTCGTCTTAACAAAGGATGATCTGACTGATCACTTGATGTTGAGTTACGGTGGTTGCTGCGGTAGTTACATTGTTCTTTACTATCCTTGGTGTCTTCCCACTCTTCCACGCTGATAGAAATTTGAGACTTTAAAGAGAAAACCATGACAGAAATTAAATTCTTTGGGGATTATTTTTCCACCAATTAAGTAATTTTGCCTTAAATTTCTTTTGCTATTTCCCATTCTTCATATTCTTGATTCCAATCTTACTAGCCTTGCCCAAGAGGTTTTCAAACTTTTTTTCACCATGGCCCTCCTTTAAATATCTTTTGTGGCCATGGACCTTGGCCATGGCCCCCCATGACTAATCTTAAGATTTAAATCATAACATTTCTTCAAAAATCTTGGGCCCCCAAGACTCCGTGGACCATGGGGTGATAACCACTGGCCTAGCCAATATCCACCTCTATGAAATCACAATATGAATTATGCAAAGGAAAAGATTTGTTTATGATTTTGATAATTGCTTAATCAATATTATGTAATTATATATAAAAAGGCAAGTATGTTTATATGTACATTTATATAAATCTGTAACTTCATTCATATTTTTGTACACACTAATGCTGTCCATACATGCATACACCCACACCCAGAGCCAAACACTTCATGACACAAACACAATTTCTCTTCATGAATTTTTTCCATTCTACTATTATGCCCACTCCATCCCCTCATTCCTTGATATGAAGTACAGTATATGTAGAGCTATGTATTCAAGGAAGTTAAATCACATCCCTGCTTTTAAAAATGTCAGTATCTATGTGCAGAAGCAGTGGAGTAGCTCAAAAAACCCACACATATCTGCCTATATGCTTAGTTATGTTGAACACATAACCCAAGGACTCTTAAATATACAAGTGATACATGTTTACAAAAGTACCGTATTTTTCGGAGTATAAGATGTACCGGAGTGTAAGATGCACCAAGGTTTTGAAGAGGCAAATTAACAGAAAAGTAGATAGGTAGATAGAGGAATAGAGAGGGAGAGAAAGAGAGAGAAATACAGTAGGTAGGTAGGGAGAGAGAGAGAGAGAGAGAGAGAGAGAGAGAGAGAGAGAGAGAGAGAGAGAGTAGTTAGGTAGGTAGATAAATAGGTAGAGGGATAGAGAGAGAGAAATAGAAAAAGAGAGAGAGAGAGAGAGAAATACAGTAGATAGGTAGGGAGAGAGAGAGAGACAGTATTCTCATCAATCAGTTAAAGAGATTTTCAAAAGAAAAAAAAAGTGCACTCTGCTAAATGTTTTTTTTCAAAAGCGGGGTTTCAGGAGGCAAAAAATGCTGTACTCAATGTATAAAACGCACCCAGATTTTCAGCCTATTTTTTGAGGGGAAAAGGTGTGTCTTATACTCCGAGAAATACGGTATATAATATTTCAGCTTGCATTATGACTGTGACCTACACTGTAAACTACTGACTAAATGAAACTATTTGAGATTCCTGGAAGGGATTAGAAGCATGAAGCCTTTCTCTGTATGACAGTTTAAAATTCAGTCACTGTGACCAGAGGTTTATTTTTCTGAGCTTTCGGACTTGTGCTGGAGCCCATCTTAAGGGAACTGTAGAACCCTGAAGATGGGCTCCAGCATGAGTCCAAAAGCTCGGATCCGGATTGGATCTTGAAACATTATCCTGTGACACATATCTGTCTTTATCTGTTAAAGGTTTTTCTTTTTAGGCTAACACAGGGGATACATGACAGATACTTACTTGTGAAGAAATTTCTCGAGACTGACAAAAATGGAAGTCAGGAGGAGGAAAGAAAACAAAACACCATTCAAACAACAGTTTCCAAACAAAGAAAACACGTAGACAATTTCATGATATTATGGGTGAAATAAAGAATTAAATCCTTGCACAGTATGACGTGACAAATCTTCAGCTTTGAGTATAGGATAAATAACCCGATTAACCAAATTTCTTAATTGTCTTTTCTCTGTTTTTTACCAGCTATGATATGATTTTAAATAAGTGTTTCTCAACCTTGGCCATTTTAATAAGAGTGGACTTCAACTCCCAGAATTCTCCAGCCACCTTGGTAGCTGAGGAATTCTTGGAATTGAAATCCAAATATCTTAAAGTAAGAAACACTGCTCCAAAATTATACATATGATATGGAAAGTAGTAAAAGATTAAATTCCTATTGAAATTTATTTTAAACATGATCAAGAATATAATAATTTTAATGGGGCTTTTTCCTAATAAATTTTAACATCAAAGAACTTGTGCAAGTTTGTTTTACATTAAATCTTAACAAAGAGGGAAGTGAATTCATTAAAACAGTGAAGGCTTCATATTATAGACTAAGGCTTTTGCCTCAGTAAATATTTGAATGGACAATTAAAAATACTTATTAATAATTATTTCTGTGCTTAATATATAGATGAGATTATTCTGTTTCCACATTTCAGTGCTACAATCCATATCAGTCGTGCAATTTATGCATTTGCAAGTAATTTAAAATAGTAACTCAGGCAAATAATGCCAATTTCACACATAAATAACAGATTCAAATTAAATACTATGCTACATAGTTGAGATAATAAAATTCTTCCCAGCTAGAATGTTTTAGATTGCAGGTGGAGGTCCATACGATTCAATGCTCCTTCATAATATAATAACATATATTACATGGAAGAGATTTTGACAGACATCCCATGACTGCCAAGCTTCATATGACTAGATAGATAGATAGATACATCGGTAGGCAGATACATAGATGTTTTCTGGGGTTATGAATTAGGACTGGACACAAGAAGGGAGCTCTTGCCTACAGAAGATCTCTATTCTCTATTGTCCCAAAGTACCAGACATAGAAGAGTAAATTTAAGTTACAGCACAGCACAGTAGATTCTTCTGAAGGCATCTACTGGTTTTGGGGAAAACTCCTTATGTTACAAGCAATTCAATAATGGTACCAGTTAGCCAGGGACTAATGGACTTCCCTTCATTGCATCAGTTTGAGGGGAGACTAGCATGCTTTAATCTGAATTGTTGCACTGAGGAGGAAATGGGTTTGGTGGCTCCATTCATGCATCCTTCCAACTCTGGGATTCCCTTTCATTAAAAAAAGGTCAACCATTAAAACAAAACAAGTTAAACAAAACTGAGATACTAAAAAAAAATAAAAAAGAAAAGAACCCTTACTAGAGTTGAATTAGTATTCCTACTGAGTATTCCTTCTTAGCACAGGAATATCAAGAATATATGGATAAGAATATCGGGGCAATGCTAGCATCAGTACGCATGTCTGCATTGTTCTAGTCCTCATCCAAATGAGTGAAACATTTACACAGACATATATTAATGGATGGTTGCAACACATGGACTAAATATGTATTTGAGCTAACAAGAGTTTTTACAAAATGATGACATACACATTATGACAAATACATAAAAATACATATATATCCCCATTATCAAATCTTGTGGACTACTAAGTCAGAATGAGACCGGTTTGTAACGTTAAGGCACTAGACTACAAACTGGGAGACCATGAATTCTAGTCCTGCCTTATCACAAAGCCAACTGGATGGCCTTGCCAAAATGAGTCATTCTTCCTCAAGAAGAGGCAAGGACAGAACAGTAGGATTATGCACTTAATACACAATTAAGTGCTTTAATTCATGAAAACGTACCTCACCATATGCAATTCAATATTATTCATTTAATACTAAATACCAGTTCAAGTAATCATAGTTTAGAAATCATAGTTATAAAATTCTGCAGATACGTTGGGCTACTTAACCAAAAATCTTCTATATCATAGTTTTATGCTCCATTTCTTTAGGTACTGAAGTGAAATGGAACAGTTATGCATGAATATTTAAGGCTAGTATCAGACTGAAAATTGTCCTCCAAACAAACTTACATAATTATGGATCCCCTCCACCCTCCTTGCTGTCTTGAATTTTCATTTCAATTTATATTTCTTACACTATCATGGTTGCTATATCTTGAGGTAGACGGCGATAGAAACAAGTGCTTTATATTTGATATGATTAAATTAAATAAGCATATTTTTATTTTATTTTTATGGTGGTATAATTCAATCACAATAAATCAGTTGATTTCTCATATTAAGTCCTTTCACCTCCCCAATGATTATTAGTTATTTAATCATTAAAACACTGTTATTTTTTCACCTAAATATTGTTTCTGAGGATCTGAGAAATGGTACAGGTTTTGGAAGAGAACTTTAAAAGCTTCAAAAATTTTGGGTTGACGTTATGCAAAATGTGAAGGCTTTTGGTATAATTTTTTCTCATTTGGAAAGAACAACATTTCATGGAAGCCCAAAAGGTGTTTTTCAAGAAGCAACTGGACTTTCTTCTTGTTCTTTGAAGACGTTTCATTTTTCATCAGGAAGCTCTTCAGCTGACAAAGTTTCCTGGATGAGAAGCAAAACGTCTTTAAAGAAAAATAAGAAATTCCAGTTGTCTCTTTGGGACAATCATAACCTGTATGATTGAAAATCTCCATAGACGTTTCATGGAAGTGCGCTCTGGATGTAACGTATAGGCTTCTTCAGATGTGCTCTTTGAATTTTCATGGAAAGAGTTTTACTTGCACATGGCAATTTGTAGGGATAACTATGCTTATGAGGACAAAGGGGGGAAAGTCCAGCTTTGACCTCTTTTTTTATATACTCAGATATTCTTGTAGAATCTGTAAATAGAATCATATGTGTTTTTCAGTAACTGAATGTGAGCCGAGTGATTCCCAATAGAGAGTCAGGCTTCCTTCTAGCAGAATTTACCAGAAAGGAAGAAAAGCCAGAGAATCATGTAAACACATTGTTTTGGGAACAGAGGGCTTCGACCTAAACCAATTTATATCTTGCACCTTGGCAGAACAATTTGGGAACTATTAGTGTAGAATATGTGCATGATCCCCAAACACATAATGGATAGAAGTCACAGGTTAAATTCAATGCTGCGTGAAGCATATCCATAGTATGTCAACAAGTATTTTAAGACATATGATGCTCCTTCATATTTTACGTGTATCGTGAAACAGAAGCATTCTATAAGGGATAAATATAATCCCATAACGAAATAACAGTCAGCATGAGTGAAACGTAAGTGAAATATTGCTAAATAAGATTATTCCCACACAAATCATTACAAATATTTCATGGGTCACATTCTTTACAAATGTCTGTATGACAATGAAAATGTCCAAACCTCAGATGTCACCAGTTTTTGTGATTCGGTCCTGTAGATTCCTATAGGAATATCTCCAGTCGAAGAACAAAGCTTCTGATAAAGTCTGGCATAAGTTCTGATCCACAAATCATCTTCTGTGATTTTCATCTAAGCAATGAGAACAGAAACGGCACAGCTCAAATCACTGATTTATGTATTCATTCAAACGTCATCACCCAAAATATTACAGTCAGCAACAAAACTTACAAAGCAAAGCATTATTTATTGTACTCTACAATCCTTCAGTCCTTCCTGAGCATAATATATGATGTCAATCCAGGTCCAGGTTCCAGAAGCGTTCAGTTATTACATATACCGTATATGTGATTTAAAAAATCATTGCAAACTTTGTGCTTTGTATCGTTGTAGGTACTATTTAAATTTAAATGAAGCAACTGCAGTACATTTTAATTCATTGTCAAATGGCCTATCTGCTAAGGCCATCAAATCCTTCAGAAAAAAAATGGGTTGATGTGGCTGCTTTGAAAGTTGCCTCGGTCTGTCTCTGCAAATGCGGTTCTTTTCCTTTGCCCATACACCTCTACCTCCCACGTGTGTCACCTCAGCTTCTTTCCCTCTCATCACTTTATGACGGGGGTGTCAAACTCGCAGCCTGATGCATCACGTGCTGGCCACTCCCACCCATTGTAGTGAAGGAGAAAAAAAGTTGCAATACGTCACGTGATGATGTGTTGTTGTGGGTTTGACACCCCTGCTTTAGAAAGAACTTGTCTCCCCAATAACAAATGTACAAGTGCTTTGCAAGTAGTCCTTTTGAAGACGTTTTCTGCCAATAGAGAGAGAGAGACAATACCCAACTACCCTCTGCGGAGGAAAAAGAGCAGAATCAGCTGCAGAATTTAATTGAATAGTTTAAAAGTGTTAACTTACAGAACAGAGAAATCCAGATCCTGGTGTAGTATCTAGTCCCAGCAGAAGTCTGGCGATAGAGATCATGTAATCCTTAACGAATGACTAAAGATTTAAAATAATATAAGAAATGCTTAAAACATGGCTTAAGTCATTAATATTCACAGAAAGAAAGTGTACATACAAAACGGCTATTTTTGTGGGAGGCGGATGTTCATTTGATTCAGAGAAACTTGGCTATATGACTGATAGTGTACAATGCTTGTCCTTTGAAAGCTATAGATGTGCTATATCCATAAAACGACTTCTTTCTCCAACCTTGGCCATTTTTTTACTTCTTTTCCACGTTTCTAATGGCTGGTGAGTACACTGGACTAAATAGAACAGTTAATCCTTTAATTCATACAGTGTAGTCTGAGCTGGCCCTCGTACACTGGACAACATAATTATCTCAGCTAGCTCAAATCTTGGAGAGTTCCTTGTCCTGTGCATGGACAAAAAATGAACTAATTAAATGACAGAAAGTTGCCCTAAGAACTTTGCATTCCATTACGGAGACTCTACTGGCAGTTTGGCTCAAAAGGCTGCCCAATGCAAAACAAAGAGGAAATAAAACCCCAAATGGCTTTTATACGTTTAAAAGATGTTGACTCATTTACTCAATCATGTTTATATAATCGTAAAACAAGCCTGCTAGAAACAGTAGGTAGTATTACTATGCCATATTGTTTAAAGAAGAACAAGGGAATGGAGACCTGATTGGCTTACAAGTATGTTGCAAATGTTTTCAGTGTAAAACCTGATGGATTTTCCCTGTTGGGATGGTGGAACTATTTTTAAGTCAGGGAAATGATACATGGTCAAATGTTTTTTTTTCATGTTTTTTTTTCATTTTCACTTTATTTGTATGCCGCCCTTTTCCCTGGGGGACTCAGGGTGGCTCACAGTTCAAAAGGGGGGGGGGGAGGACAAACAATTTACAACATGGAGACACTACATCATTTAAGAACACAACAGTCATACAATTCGAGTGGGGTTAGAATCGTTAACCCCAGGCCAGCCGGGACAGCCAGATTTTAAGGGCGGCGCGGAAGGACTGGAGGGTGGTGAGGGTCCAAATCTCCACGGGGACCTCATTCCAGAGGGTCGGAGCAGCCACCGAGAAGGCTCTCCTCCGGGTAGTTGCCAGTCTACACTGGCTGGCTAATGGAATTCGGAGGAGGCCTAATCTATGCGATGGTGAATGCCTTGGACCTAATCCAATCCTATATCCCAGACCTGTCTTTTTCTTGTACTTTTAAAAAAATGATTATATATATATATATATATATATATATATATATATATATATATATATATATATATATATATATATATATATATATATATATATATATATATATATATATATATATATATATGTTTTCTGAGGTTTTCGCGGGTGTTAGTATGTAGGTCTCTAGTTGTTTGGGTTTTCTCCCGCGTAGAATTGGAGATGTCTTGGCGACGTTTCGACGAAGTCTCATTCGTCATCTTCAGGCTGCTTCAGACTACTTCAGGTTTGGTGTTTCCAGTGGATATATATAGTTTGATAAAATGCCCAGACTCATAATGGTGATGTTTATGTGGAAGTAAGAAGCCTTTCTATGCAGTAAAACTTGTATTCTAGTTTTCAAATCTGCAGGTGTTTTTTTTTTAAAACTGATTAGCTCCTGTTTTTCAAAATCTTTCTTTTCAAACAAATAATCAGCTTTGGAAAAGACGAGAACACAGTTTAGTTGCTCAGAGATGAAACTCAGGTCAGGAAAAAAAAATCAGCATCATTTTTATTGTTAATGGCAGCAAACATCTGAAGCCTAGTTGTGCTATGATGGGGTTGTTTGAAACCTCAGAGCTCCCTAAACACAACTCAGCAGCAGCATATTCATTAACTCTGCGGTAAGTACTGTGATGAAAAATGAATATCTTGAAATTGTCTGTATTGCGTGCCCAGCTTTCGTTCCCCTGACCCTAATTTTTGAAAAATGGTCCCCCGTTTGGTTCACATGCCAGAAGAAGATAACTGTTTGGTTGCAGTTTTAATGGTATAGATATGTTGGGCTACATCTAAAGCAATCCTAAAAGTTAAAAAAATAATAAATATGTATGGATGAGGATGCGCTAGTATGTCTACACAGCACATTCAAATATTTAAACAAATATGCAACATGGAAATGTTATTAAATGACTGAGCATTAGGTATTATTCATTATTATTGGAAAATCCCAAGAGTTACACTTCTAAAACAAGGAAATTAAGTATAAGATTTATAAGCCTTGAGAGCTGTGTGTGATGCCTCCCTTGGACGACCCCCCCCCAGGTTGTTCCTCAGAGGTCAGCTCCAGGGAGGACGAGCTCATTCCCGGCATGTCAGGAATGGAGTTGATGGATGGCTCTGAACAGCTGGCCAGAAGAGAATTGGAGGAGGGGAAAGCTTACAGAGGCAGACAACCAGCAAAGAGTAGGAGGAGCTGCCTTCTGCGCCTGATCCGAGAGCAAGCAGGGCAGAGAAAAGCAATAGAGGTTGGGAGGAAAGGGCCCCGCCCATCTTGATGGTCTTCACTAGGAAGCTGGCTATGTATTACAGGAGGAAGAGGGAAGCGTTGCTGGGAGCAATGTGTTGGTGTTGTAGGTGCCTGTTTGATTGTCATACTTCCTGCTTCATTATGTTTTGTGTTTTGGAGACTTTGAACTTTTCTTGCCAACTGAGCTCTTACGTGCAAATTTAAGTTTTGCCTGGTGGATTTAAGTTCGTTTGGTGGACTTTCAATTCCTTTATGGACTATTGGCCCATTGCTTTGTGGACCAATCTTGGCCTGCTTGTGGCTGGACTTATTTGGGACAATTCTGAGTCTTGGTGAAGGGAATTGCTGGGGAACATTGATAAACTCATTAAACCACAGCTACGCGTGTGAGAGTGGGGCAGCATGCTATGTGATCGAGTGGTTTTCAGGTATTGAACTAAGAGCCTACATTCAGGAAAGAAAATTATCTCTGTAACTTTGGACCAGGCCCTCTCCCCGTCCAACAGAAGAAAAATAGGAAGAAGGAACACTTGTCTTGAGGTCCTGGTGAAAACAAGGACAAACAGAGTTCTCTTTATGTCTTAACTTGGTTGATAGAGAAATTCTTAAGGACGAATTCTTTAAAAGAATACATTTTACCCTTCACAGTACCTGATACAGCAAGGTGTCCAGCATGCTGATACTGAAAACTCTGCCAGCAGCAAAGGGCAATCGAAACATGAATGCCAGGTTAGAACCTTTCTCTCGTTCCTTCTGTTTCACATCGGAGTGAAATGTATGGAGGGAAGGGGGGGGAGGGTGTTTGGAACAGAAAAAGACAAAAAGATAATGTCAACATTTTAATGCCTTAAATAAATTGCACTTGAGAGGGGTCAATGAGAAACATTATTGCTACAGTAAACATTTCCTCAGTCCTTGCTGTGAATCCATTAATACTCAAGGAGGTAATGGTGTATCTCAAGAGCATTTCCCCCCCAGGACCCAACATTTTGAGAGTTATCTTCTGAATCAAGAACACAATAGTCGTGCCTCCAGTGTGATACAAACCAAATTCCAACATGAATTAAATTATTGTGAGTCTCACCATATGAGGGTATGTCACTTTCCAGTCTACAAAGAGCTCCCCAAGACTTTGAATATCCTGAGCAGTGGTTTATCTCCAATACTTGCCAATCCACAGGAAGTTCCTTGCCGAATTGGCATCTTGCCATGGTTATCTGTATCAGTTCATGTGGGGTATAAGTGAGACCTACATGCCATCATGATCAATCTCTGTGATGGAGAAAGGACACCTACACTCTGAAAAATAGAGTGCAAATGGCAGAGAAGCTATCTCTTAAATAAGCTTTCTTACCATTTGATAGTAATGACTATCAAATTAATAATAGAAATGAGATAACATTTCAATTTCCTAAAATATTATATAGCTATTGATTTAAAAGTTGTAGTTTTCTTACCAATGATTTCTTTGAATATAAGCAAAGATATGGTATTAATTGCCTATTATTAGCACAACACAATGTTCTTTTAATGATCTTCTGAACAGAGGCCTGTTTTCGATATTTTCATACTTCAGTTAAATTGACACTTAATATACAATGTAAGAGATTTGTTTAAGAAACTTCCCTAAGGATTTTTCACTGAGCAATTTTAAATTTCAATCCATTTTCTCTCAAGGCCAATATTGTAGGATATGAAATATATTTTCCTGCAAAAATGGTGAGCAAGAAAATAAACTATAATTAAAAATAAAAATCATTCCCAATAGTTTAACAATATTTAAAATATCTTAATATTAACATATACATTGATTTTCCTTCCAGTTTGTATATTTTACAGTAAGATATTATTGAAACTATAACGCTGAATACCATCAAAATAATCATCCACCCGGGCTGAGCCCAAAAGTAACATTACACCCGAAAATGGAAAGCAACTATGATAAATCAAATGAAAACATGAAAAATAGGGCATTTGACCGCTTAATGTTATCACAATATGTTCAACCATTTTATTAATTTCAAAGCCAGATCTGAAATTTATCAGTATAAAAGACATTTTGGTGATGATATTAGAACTGTATTTCAAAGAGTGTAAAGCAAATGTCCTCATTAGAAAACCAAAATCTATTGTTTGCTGTTGGAATAAGGGATATACTCTAATTACACTTGCTATTATCAGATTCAGATTAGATCAGAGAATTTATTACGGTCCATGATCAGGAAACAGGTCACAAAGAATATGATCCCAAAGCAAAATCAATTTGAAACAGTTAATAAACTGAAACATGTATATAATCTTGAGTTAACTATGGACATCATTATAAAACTGATGGCATAACAGCAAATTTGACACAATATCAATTGTACCTACAGGAAGAAAACACATGAAAAGATACATATCGATACTTTCCTTCCATTAAGGACAAAGGCAGGGTATCAAAACAAGCTAAGATGAAAGCCTTGTGGTATTTTGCAATCTCTTCTTTCTATTAAAAAAAACTTATCCCGGGAAAATGTTTTATTTAGGTTTTATTTCTTTGGTTCTTAGCATTATTTCTCTGTAACTCAATATCTATTATTTACCATTTTGCAATATATTTAACTTTGGAGAAATCCAAGAATTGCAAGACAATTTAAAAAGACCATAGTTGTATATAGTTTTATCTTCAAGATCTTCTTTCAATTTGCGTGAAAGTTATCCAGCAGACTCATAAGGGCTAAATTTGTCAATTTAAGGCAATAAGTGATCTTGCTTATCCAAATCTATGCTTCTCCCGAAACAAATTTTGTCTCCAAACTATGAACAGATTAGCAGACTCCAAAGAAAGCCTTCAAACATTTGAATTGAATTGTTTCTCGTCATCTCAAGTCCTTGTAGATGAAAGTGTTTATGTTGTATAGCATAGTTTGGCAACTCCCTTGTTTTGGAAGACTCAAATGACAAAGAAAATTGGGAAACACTTTTAGAGAGAGGGAGAGGGAGGAAGAGAGGGACGGAGGGAGAGGGAATTGGAGCTAAACTTCTGGAGGCAACTTCTGTTCCACTGATTAATTGTTCTGTCAGGAAATTTCTCCTTAGTTCAAAGTTGCTTCTCTCCTTGATTAGTTTCCACCCATTGCTTCTTGTTCTACCCTCAGGTACCTTGGAGAATAGTTTGACTCCCTCTTTTTTGTGGCAACCTCTGAGATATCGGAACACTGCTATCAAGTCTCCCCTAGTCCTTCTTTTCATTAAACTAGACATACCCAGTTCCTGCAACCGTTCTTCATATGTTTTAGCCTCCAGTCCCCTAATCATCTTTCATGTTTGTGGGAACAAAGTGGGAACCTGCCTGTTAATTGCAGTTGAAGATTGAAGACTAGGGTCAGAGACTACTTGGATTAACAAATTAGACTACCACACTTCATATAAATTTATAACAGATTAAACCAGAAATAAAGTTTTCATACATTCATAAAATATAAATTCTGAGTAGATGATTAGTTATGTAGCATGTGAGGTTTTCATGCAAGTATCAAGATTTATGACCACATATTCCAAATGGGCATTTATTCTCTTTCTAGACAGCTAAAGAAATTTAATCTTTTTGTCAGTCACATTTAAATAAAAAACAAGTGTCATGTACATGTTGAAAGATTAAATATTTGCATAAGTCTATATACCTTCCTACATTTTGGTTGTACTTTTTTTAATCTTTTTCACTGCAGTTATTAATCATACAAGCTTTTTAGAATATGATAATACATGGAATTGAATCAATGAGTTGGAACAAAGTGCCAAGCAATGAACTTCACAGAAAATACTATTTAATGTATGCTTCATTTGTTCTAAACATTAATTCAGTTTTAATTGCAAATATTAGGATCCTTTTACACATTATTTTCTTTTAAAGAAAATATTGGGTTGCCCTCTATTATTTTTCATTTGTGGTTTTCAAAATAAAGTCTGCAGTACTCCATAATTAGTTTCGTTTTATCCTATCTACATTACTCAAAGAGCAGGAGGACCTTACAAAGGTAAAAAAGGAGGAAAAGGAGAGGCAAAACAGCTTTGGTAAAATATGGACATGGTTCTTTTTATTTTTATGTTCATGCCTGCTTATTCTTCTTTGTTTTCTTTTAATCTTTTAATCAAAGATTATCTGCACTATGTCTGGAGTTGTCGCAATGTTTTTTCCATTTAAAGGAATACTGGGGAAAAGTATGGAAATACATCTGAAAATACCCTAAAAATACTCAGCATCTCACAATAACAAACCAATGGCACTTCTTTTGTTCTGAAATCGGGCTTCTGGGGTGGAAAAAATCACGTATGTGCTAGATTTCTTTTAACAAACTGGTAGAATTTGGAGAGACCAGAATTTCCTTTCTAAGAATTGGCTTCTGTCCAATTCTCTGCATGTCTCTGATAAGAGAAAAAGATATGGATACCAAACTATAAAACCCTGAAATAGTCACATTCCTGAAATCATAGGAATGAACCTTAACTGGACCTTAAGTTTTCATTTTACAATTGTGTTCCAGTAAATACTATAATTTAATTTTAGTTAACTTTATCCGTTGGCTATCATTTTTGCAGTTTATTTGTAAGCAGTAAAATGTGGGCTGGAATATCTTTAACTATTACCAAATTTATTTTAACCTTTGTTGCAAACACTCCCTCCCCCTCAACAAAAGTAATAATACTGTAGCCCCCAAAATACTTGTATTTCATTACTTTATTGTCTCATTGACAATTTTAGGGATCATTTTATAGATTTGACAAAAGGGTCCTTCCTCCCTCCCTCCCTCCCTCTCTCCCTCCCTCCAACACTCAGCTGCACAAAGTTGGTACACGTCAGGAAAATGTTACAGAATTAGATTTCCTTTTCTTAATTCTTATTTCCAGTCTTGTGTTATAATTTAAGATGCAGTCTTGTCCCTGGTATGTGGTATGAACAAAATGTTCTCTTCCTGTTGTCATACATAATGATACCGCCGTGGTTATGACAAGATAGAACTATACATCATCCAAATCTCACCCAAATTGCTACTAGATTAAGAAAAAGAACCTCCCATTCCTTAAAAGTGCTTAATTCTCAAAATACATACTTAAAAAGAATGAAGAAAATGGGGGGGGGGATTAATACTTCATTAGCCTTCAATCTGTGAGTTCTATCTCTAAAATGTAGTGGATTAAGAATATTTAAAAAAAAGATTTGGCAGAAGAGTGAGCTTCTATCAGTTCATACAAAAATAATGTATAACATATTAATTTGTTTGGGCTGCTGTTGCTGTCAAGCCCATACCAACTGCTCATAAGAAATAATGCAAAGAGCTAATTAGTCAGATTTATTCAAAGGAAAATATCTATCTTGGAAACTGGATATTCATATTTTCATTCTCATTGACCTGTGAGTACACTAAAGCTTTTTTTTTTAAAAAATCATCTTGTTAACAGCCCCCTTGACAGGGTGGAAATGTTCCCCCTTACTTCCCAGTTATAGAAAGAATATACAATAGCAAATAGGTATTCCCATTCCAGGTCCATAAAGTTTCATTATATCTGCCTTACTATCTGAGTTTACTCTTTTAAAAAAAATAATGGCTCTTTTAACAGCTTCTTTATGATTGTTTTACATATGGAAGCTATCCAGAATCTTATGAAAGGGTTGGCACAGAAATTATTTAAAACAATCAACTAAATCCTCATATTTATCGAAATGACTTTGTATCCTAAACTGAATGCATTATAAACATTTTTTTAAAAAATCCCGCAAAAGTTATGGTTGATTCATACATATTTGTTCATCACATTAGCTTTATAACTCCTGCATAAGTTTCTTGAAGCATCACAGAACTGAAAGTACAGGAAAATACTTCTCTTAATTTCTCTTTACTTTACTGAAGTTATTTCACATAATCAGAAGCTCATCATCAATTGTATTGTAATGAATTAATGTACTCACTGTTGTGAACTAGGCCTTAACTGTTTTAATCCTACTGAACCAATGGTGGGATTCTTTTTTTTACTACCGGTTCTATGGGCGTGGTTTGGTGGGCGTGGCTTGGTGAGCGTGGCAGGGGAAGGATACTGCAAAATCCCCATTTCCTCCCAATCAGCTGTGACTCGGGAGGCAGAGAATAGATGGGGGCAGGGCCAGTCACAGGTGGTATTTACTGGTTCTCTGAACTACTCAAACTTTCCCCTACCGGTTCTCCAGAACTGGTCAGAACCTGCTGAATACCACCTCTGTACTGAACACAATTGGAAAACTTTAATTCTGTATATTAGGGATACCCAACCTGTATAATAGAGATGGCCAACTTTAAGACTTGTGAACTTCAACCAAGGCTGGGGGATTTTGGGGGTTGAAATCCATAAGTCTTAAAATTGCCGAGATTGGATACCTCTGCTGTATAGGATAATAGTCAGTTCCTCTTTTCAGTAGAAAATTAAAAATAAAATCCCTATCTTTCCTGGAGTATATTCATCTTCCTAATCATGCCTTGAACAATGAGGGAGGGGATTCACTTGAACTTTAATTGAAATGAAGCAACCAGAAAAGTTAGAATTTGACTTTGGGCATGTGAATCCTCACATTTTTCTGCTGAACAAAAGGCTCTTGCTTGATCAGTTGCCAACTGTGATTGCTTAGCTATTTCCAAAGAGAAAAACAAGGGCCGTTTACAGCTGTAGTAGCAGATGGAGTTCTCTTTCTGACTTGGGGAATTCTTGCTTCAGAAGCCCATTAAGGCACCGAGTCAATTTTCCATGTTCGGTTATACACTTTTGCTGAAGGCAACGGTTGCATTTTGGGGTGCCTTTGTGCTGCAAAAACCTAGGAATTAACAGTCAGCTACGCATCATATCACACAAAGCAATTTCCTGTCAAATATTTAACTGCATTTCATTGTGTACAAGGGAATTCTGGGAAGCTTCATGAACCAGTGATTGCTAGCTGGAAAAGGTGGGGTGAATTAAAATACATCAATAAACACAGCCCCGAGCAAGAAGAAATGAACTAATTTTTCGGTTTATGGGTAAGTAGAATTAGACTGTGCTTAGTAGCTTTCTGCAAGCATTCCCATTTTTAGGTTAAGAATAGGCCATCTGCTGCCCTCAACTTAATTGAAATACCTTTCACAAGCAATCAGTTCAGACATGGGCCAAGATCAGTCCCCCTCTTAGCAGTCTGTTGGAAAAGAACAGAGGGAGGGAGAGAGGGAGGGAGGGAGGGAGGGAGGAAAGAAGGAAGGAAGGAAGGAAGGAAGGAAGGAAGGAAGGAAGGAAGGAAGGAAGGAAGGAAGGAAGGAAGGGTCACCCTTCAACAATAAAGTTACATTCTTTATGCATATGCATTTCTGGCAATATGTTGGGATGAGTCATAGGAAGTATTCAATATGACATATTATGAGAGGTGAGCCACATTGCACGTATTTATGCAAACACACAACCCACATATACTCTGCCTCTCAAGACACAAGGAATAGATCTATCAGAATAAGAAATTACTAACTGAGTTTTCCACTGTGGGTGTCATAAGTATTTCTGCCAGGAGCCATGCATGTCTCAATACACTGCAGTGAAACCGTGAAGGCAAACGTATTTTCTTTTCTGGGGGGTGGCTTTCAAAATCTTCTGCCTTCTTCAAACATGAGGAACTGAATAGAGTGTTATTACATTTTGGCTTGGATTTCTGCGTGGTAAAAAACCTCGAAACCCTGCACGGAAATAATAAGCAGCTTTGGAATATAAACTTTATCTAGAGATAAAGTTCCTGGATTGTAGTCATGAGTATCCTTGAAAAGTAAAAGACTGCTTTAAGAAAGGCCATTGCATTCCATCTTTTGTCCATAGCTATCAATCAATGCATTCTTTTAGCCAGATAGCATGTGGTTTACAATTTTCAAAGAGAGATGCTATCACTTCGGCCCACAGCCTATAGAAATCCAATAATACATAAGCTTGTATACTGATAGGAAAGTACTTAAACAGCTAAGTATAGCTCAAAATATCTTCCAACTTGAGAACTTTAAAGGAATAAATAATTTCAATGGTAATGGATGGGTAATCTCTTAAACGTAACTAAACAATTGGAGTTATTTTCTCTATGTGTTTAAACTCGAAAGGATAAGACAAGAATGACAAATACATTTATGGAACAACCTGATTAACATAAGAAATTTTAACGCACTCATTTCAGTGGAACAAATAAGAAAAATGCTTTTACTTTGGGACTCACACTAACTGACAAATGTGAAATTATGCAAAATATACTTTCATTTCTCATTTCAGACAAATTTTCCCACTTTTACTCCAGGAAGAAACTGACTGGTTTAATCACTCACAGTATTGCTATTATGGGCTATTAGACCATTGAGAGTTCATGAAAAATCACAGATGACCTTATCGAGGATCCAATCCTATCTTTAAATCAAAACTGTTTTGAATCAAATCCTATTTAATCCTTTTCGAAGTTGGAGTAGACCTAATCAGCTGCTTTAAATAATTGTTATTTGAAGCTCTGTGTTTTTATAGACATTTAGGAGCAGCAGATGTATTAATTGTAAAAGGCCAGAATTTATATCAAAATCTATTTTTAGAATTTGTGTCAAAGACTGAGTGCAGTAAATAAAGTGCCCAGGAAATTTATGACTGAATTTGGCCATATTTCCAACCACCTGATATAATATACAGTGTACATTAATAGTTGATTTTCCTTCTCTGAAGTCAGCCTACTCATCTTCTAAAATGTTTTCAAATTTACCATAAATATCTGCAAATAATATTCCCAGCATAAGTGTACAAATTGTACTTAAACTGATCGATGGATAATTGGAAGGGCTAATCATGGTTCCATCCTTATGAATGGATAAAATAACAGGTAGTATCATCTTTTCAAGAAGACATGCTGTTTTATTCATTTATATCTAAAACGGAGCCTGAATAGCCATCATTTCTTTTATTCAGCTCAGATGCTATAATATGTTCCCCACCTGGAAATTTGCCGTTTTCATTTGGGAAATCATTTTGTGAACTTTAGCAAACATGATTAGAAGAATCCATTTAAGCAACAAATCCAACATTATCTCAGGAACAGCACAGAGTTCTGTTTGGGACTATTTAAAGGTATCTTTCTCAAACATCAGCTTCGATATGACAATCTATTCTTGTTTTGTTCTTACTAATGCTTTGCACTATCTTTTAAATGAAACAGATCAACTTGTATGGATGGACAATTATTAAATCTGTATACTTTGATTTTCCAAAAGTGCTTGGTTAGTACACATTTTCCTAGCAAATCAGTGCTTGGATTTTAAATGGTTCCATTTCATTACTAAGAAGATGCTTTTGTATATTTCACAACAATTTAGTATAGCTACTTCAGTGGGTTTAAAGTTGTTAAAAAGACTGAAACAAGAATCTCATTTATATTCAGTATATCTAAGTGTTCCACATTTCTTTCTTTCTGTTATTTCTATATTCACATTGGATTAATTATACAACTCCATTTTTGAAGTAGATATGTAATTCACTGGTATTTAACCTTAACATTAGATAGTATATGGTTTCTATTAACTCTATGTCCTACTCTTAGTTACAATGATTACGTCACTAAACTTTTGACTCAATAAACATAATAACGTATTATAATGGTTTCCTGACTAGACTAGATTTATACAGAGGTAGTATTCAGCAGGTTCTGACCAGTTCTGGAGAACAGGTAGTGGAAATTTTGAGTAGTTTGAAGAACTAGTAAATACCAGTTGTGAGTTGTTGTGAATACCACCTCTGACTGGCCCTGCCCCCATCAATTCTCTGACTCGCAAGCCCCAGCTGATCGGGAGGAAATGGGGATTTTGTAGTAACCTTCCCCTGCCACGCCCATCAAGCCACACCCACCAAGCCATGCTACTCCCACCAAGACACGCCCACAGAACCAGTAGTAAAAAAATTTTGAATCACACTACTGATCCTTTACCTTTAATTTGTTGATTCATCAAATCCCATTACATCATCATATAAAAAGATGGAAATAGCTGAAGAAAAAGGTCATTGAAGTCACTTGGTACAATACATAATGCTTTATACAATGGAACTCCAATAACATCAGTATATTGATTACTAATTTGGTATTAATGTGTTTAAAATTTCTGCTATCTGGACACTTTTATTAACTTTTATTATGGAGACTCATAACTTCATAAATGTAAAAATATCCGGATCTCCCAAGTTCTGACATATCCACGGAAATAATCAAACAAGAAACTTAATCATTATTTTCTAACATTTATAGCTAACGTCTGTTTATTTTATTTTTCATTAGTAAATTGGTCTAGCTTATTAGCTACGGGTACAATATCACTAATTAATAAGAGCTGATCCCAGGGTTATTTTTTTTAACAGTACTACTATTTATTTATTGTATATATATATATATATATATATATATATATATATATATATATATATATATATATATATATATATATATATATATATATATATATATATATACATACATACATACACACACACAATAAATACACAATACACAATAAATAAATAGTAGTACTTGTGTGTATGTATGTATGTATGTATGTATATATATATATATGTATATGTATATGTATATGTATATGTATATGTATATGTATATGTATATGTATATGTATATGTATATGTATATGTATATGTATATATATATGTATATATATATATGTGTGTATATATATATGTGTATGTATGTATGTATGTATGTATGTATGTATGTATGTATGTATATATATATATATATATATATATATATATATATATATATATATATATATATATATATATATATATATATCTGCCAATCTCACAAACAAATGACTCTGAGCCGCATACAACAAAGTTAAAAAAACAATGAATATTTACGAACAATATTATTGCTATTATTAAATGCTCTAAAATTATAGAAAGCATAAAGCTAAAAAGGAATAATTGGTATGCAAAGAACAGATATTAACAACAGTGGAGCCACCTCAATATTTCCTTGAGGTTTCCCTGGCCTGGTGGCAGAACCAGGTCTTGAAGGATGAAACCTTCAAGACAGGGTTCGCAACTTGGGAGTCCTCCTGGATCCACAGCTGACCTTTGACCACCATCTGACAGCTGTGACCAGGGGGGCATTTGCCCAGGTTCGCCTGGTGCGCCAGTTGCGACCCTACCTAAACCGGGAGGCTCTCACAACAGTCACTCGGGCCCTTGTGACCTCTAGGCTGGAATACTGCAATGTGCTCTACATGGGGCTGCCCTTGAAGAGCATCCGGCGACTTCAGCTAGTCCAGAATGCGGCCGCGCGAGCGATCGTGGGTGCACCTCGGTTCGCCCACATAACACCTATCCTCCGCGAGCTGCACTGGCTACCTGTTGATCTCTGGGTGCGCTTCAAGGTGCTACTTACCACCCATAAAGCCCTTCATGGTAGTGGATCTGCATACTTGAGAGACCGCCTCCTGCCAATTACCTCCTTGCGACCGATTAGATCGCACAGATTAGGCCTCCTCCAAGTCCCATCTGCCAGTCAGTGTCGACTGGCAACTACACGGAGGAGAGCCTTTTCAGTAGTAGCTCCGACCCTTTGGAACGATCTCCCCGTGGAGATTCGTACCCTCACCACCGCTCAAACCTTCCGCACAGCCCTTAAGACCTGGCTAGCCCGCCAGGCCTGGGGATAAAAGTCACAATCCGTCCCCACCCGAATGATGAATGGTGTGTACTATTTTTTATTTATGTATTGTTTTATGTTTTATTGTCTTGTACTCCCCTCCCTATATATTGTAAGCCGCCCTGAGTCCCCTCAGGGAAAAGGGCGGCCTATAAATAATAATAAAACCTAAAACCTAAACCTAAACCAGCCTCATTTCGGAGGCGTGAATAGGAGGAAGGATGGATCCATAAAGCAGATGCCCAAACAGAGAACAGTCATCACCTAAGACACTTCAGGCATAGCACTACAGTTGGTGACATACCCTGTCTGCTGGATCTGGTAGGATGGCAGATGTAACTGGGAGAGATAGTCCCTCAAATAACCTGGTCCCATGCCATGTAGGGCTTTAAAGTTCAAAACTAGCACCCTTGAATTGGACTGGAAACTGATTGGTAACCAATGTAGCTCACAGAGCAGAGGTAGTATATATAATATGCCCATCTACAAATTGTCTACGCTGCTGTATTTTGCATCAGCTGAAGCTTCCAGATACCCTCCAAGGGCAGCCTCCTCTCTATGTGGTGACAATACCACAGAACTGGTAAAAGTTTGATTTATCAAACTCAGAGGGAAAATTACTATAATCAACTTAGCTAATGTAAGTGGAAATTGAAAGATTACCGTATATACTCAAGTATAAGCCGAGTTTTTCAGCCCACTTTTTGGGCTGAAAAAAGCCGCCTCGGCTTATACTCGAGTCAGTGAAAAATTTGCCCGAAATGGAGGAGAAAAAGGGGCGGGGCCATGCCACTGGGTGATGCTCGTGAATGGCCCGGCGCCCCTGTGAGTTTCCTCTCCCTCTGTGTCAGTTTGCCGCGCAGCGCGCACCACACCATCCCCCCTCCTCACGTTCTAATGTAATGCAGGGCTGTCTTACGATTCCCCTTCCTCCCCCTCCTGCCGCTCTGCAACGATGTCCCACCTCCTCCTTGTTATGGCAAGTAGCCACATAGCGATGTCCCACCTCCTCTGGTACAGTGATCCAATGATAGGAATCACTGTGCCGTGTGTCATAGGAGGCGGGACATCGCTCCCGTGGCTGCACGGGACATCATTACCGGTAGCTGCTGCATTTCCCACCCTAGGCTTATACTCGAGTCAATAACTTTTCCAGTTTTTTGTGGTAAAATTAGGTGCCTTGGCTTATATTTGGGTCGGCCTATACTCGAGTATATACGGTAGTTTTAGTTCCTACAGCTACAAAATTATGCTCATTTGAATTTCCATCCAATAAGATTAATTTCTTAAAGGTCTAATTCTGGCATCGTATAGAATGTGTGCATCATTTGCTCTCCAGTATAAGGGAAGAATTTCTGCCTAGGGAAGTATATTGTACTACTGGCTTCTGCTGATTACAAACAGTTTCCTTTCTTGTTAAGTAGGCACTTTGTCATAGTTAGCACCATATGCTAATTTTGCCACTTAAATCCTTGAACTACTGAATTTATAATCATAATCGAGTTGTTTCCTGTTAGTATTATTTTTTAGTAAACCTCAGTATTATCTGTTTCATTTGCAACATTTAGGCTGTATTATTAAAATAATTAATTCTGCAAATTTTGTAGATTCTTTTCACTTGCTTTTTGAAAGGGACATGCACTTTTTATATATGTAGATGGTACTCATTGTCTCAACAAAGATTTCTACTAGGGCTAAAACCAGAATCATGTTATATCTCTCCTGATTATTTGGGTTCACCGACAAAAGGGTGAACGACAAAACCATGCCCGACTAAACCACAGTGACAAAACCGCGTGTTCTAAAGCACTCCGACGAATGAGCGCTGAATCGCACCGACAACAGCGTGGCGACAGAAGCGCGCTGTAAAACTAAACCTAAACCTAACCCCTAACCCTAAACGTAACGCTAAACCTAACCCTAAACCTAACCCTTAACCTAACCCTTAACCTAACCCTAAACCTAACCCTAAACCTAACCCTAAACCTAACCCTTACCTTAAGTTATAAGCGCTGTTGTAAAGCGCCATTCTGTCGCCACGCTGTTGTCGCCGTGTTGATGATGTTGCGGTTTTAGCGATGCCGTTAGTCGGGAGTGGTTTTGACATTTGCCCTTTTGTCGGGTCACGATTATTTGCAGTATAAGAATTTATGTTTTTATCATGATTTAAAACAAATACAACAATGGACAATTTCAGCTGATCTTTCTTTTTTGCTAGCTGTTTGACATTGACAATTGCTGTAATTGGTGTTGAAAAGTATTGCTGCACCATTTATTTTGACCATTTCAGTTTTAGTTGAGTTATGCTTACTGACTCTCATTTGCAGTGGGCATGATATTCTGTGTATTCAAAATGGCAGGATTAATACTTAATAACAGCATGGTGATGGGTATTAAAGGGTTCTCAGAAAAGAGCGGATGGTTTTTACTAGACCTAGTAGAGAATCCTGCACACATAACACTGTGACAGGATTAACCGATTGTTTTCTTATAATTTCATCTTTGGGGAAAAAATGGTTACAGACTCATTCTCGGACATTTTTCTTTGGTTTCCCATCTGTAATTTTACTACTTGATCCAGCACTCCCTTGAATTATATTCTATAGATATTTCACAATTATATCAATAGTTTTAATGATTAAGCATTAGATTAAGAACATTTTGAATTATCAGTTTCCAGACCAAATTAAAAAAGATAACTACATTTGAGAATCAATAAATTACATATATTTATTATAATGCAATGAAGCTTTCTTACCTTTTCCAATTTTGATAGAGCAAGAGAATAACAGTCTTTGGCCCTGAACTGCATGAATCTCATGTTGGCAGGATGAGTTAATTCAGTAATTATGCTCAAATTGGAGAACAACCTAAATGGTTTTCCAAGGAGATAATATAGTTATTCTTCTAATAATATCAGGTGGGTAAATATAATACAAATTAATACAATTACTCCAAAAATATAATTACTTGCTAGGAAATGCTACCTACAAAAAAGAAAGAAAGAAAAAAGAACACAGAGTGAAAATAAGAAAGGAAAGAAAGAAAAATAGAAAAATATTCAATACAAGGAGACAATATTAGCAAGTGGACAAAAATGTTTCAAAAGTTCTACAGTTAGTGCATATTTTTTTAAAAAAATCTCTGAACTGAATGATAATGTCTCCATTACTTAGTTATTTGAATATCTGTCTGTCTGTTGTCTGTCTGTCTGTCTGTCTGTCTGTCTGTCTGTCTGTCTGTCTATCTATCTATCTATCTATCTATCTATCTATCTATCTATCTATCTATCTATCTATCTATCATTTTTAGATGTCCAAGGCACAATATGCCTTGCGATCCTGTATGAGTATTTCACATTCTGTCATTTTTTTTTCTAAGCCATGCTGAAAATGCCACCTGTTGGTGGAAGCTAATTAATTCCTATAACGGGATAAGTATCCTGCAGAGATTCAGAGGAACCATTCCTTTAAGTAAAATATATATAACATGTATTAACACTTTAATATGTCAGATAAATACTTTATTAGTAATTGCTGTTACAATGATGAATAACTTGTTTCCAGTAACTGCAAATAACAATGAAAATACGGAGGAATATATATATATATTGGCTATAAAATACTTTTACCAATATATAGCATTGTAACTGTGTTGAGAATTTAACTTGCAATTGTCTTTTTGAAAACATTAGCCTTCTAGGCAAGAATCAATCAGCACTTTGCATTAACTTTCATTGAAGGTTTTGTTTATTATCTAAGGAGGTATTTAAAAAGTATTTGTATCAATGTTCAGATGACACTCAGTCTTTGGGATAATAATCCTTATATATAGGAGATGAAAATAAAGGTTTGTAACAAGTAAGATGTTGTGATAATAAGGAGAAATTAATTTGCTTAAAGAAATGCATATTCAGATCCTTGTATTCTATTTTACATTTGGTCTGCTCCCCAAATGGAATACATATTCCCCAAATATATATTGGGGAATATATATTCCCTAAATTATGGAATATAATTACCCATGGAAATTAGAATTTGCTCCCTAAATAGTAACATCTTCTTCACAGAACAAGAGGTTTGTAGTAGCACGAGGATACTGAAAGAGAATTCGACATTTCTAAAAAGATACATTTGCTTTTTTCTTGAAGAAGCATGGAGTTGGAGTGTCTAAAATAAAGCCTTTTCTTGAAAGCGAAATGCTAACTGAGATGATCACAAGAGAACTGGAATTATGAAAAATTGCTGTTTAGGTTCCCAGGCCTTGTTATAGTACTTTGCCCCTATTCTTGAAGCAGAGGACAAGTTTCCGTGTTTGTGATTGTTGGCTTGGCATGGGAACTGACTGACATTCTTAATATGGGCACTGAAAGCCTAACATAGTTAAAAAGAAAGTAAGAAAGAAAGAACCCAGGCATTCAATGCAGCATTCTTAAAACACAAATCATATTTCTGTGATTAACTGTAACAGTGACGATAATGATGCCACCTGCATTTTGTTTCTGTAAAAAATCAAAGCTATAAAATAAAGCTAAATAGTCTCTACCACACAATTGTAACTCAGTACAATTGTAATAAATAACCTGCACTTTATTAGCCAAGACTGCACTCCTGTGGATTTTAAAAGTAGAAAATGGACAGCTCATATATAAAAGAGCAAGAAAAGTTAGTATCAGATCATCTGCCTGATTAGATATTTTTGTAGAAACACATGGCTAATAAGTTTGAAAATGGGAATATAATGGAATTATGTACATACTTTCTTGGGAGTAAATTTGCTGGACCCAAACATATTTCAAAATACAATGTAACATGTGAATGGTATTTTTACCTAATTGTTATGCCTTGGTGCTGTGAATCTAATTAGGTGCCCTCTTAGTTAATTTTTATTCCTGCCGATTATCTTAATTTATTTTATCACAGTTGTATGGTTTGCAAGACAAAATTCAATGTTTGGGCAGCACACAATCAAATCTTGAATTATTTTCGGTCATAGTTTCTAGCTCTTACAGTTTCTGTAATCTCTTTGATTCCATTCATCCTTCTTACTGATTTCAATGTCTTCTAATTCCCTAATCATGTTTGTGTGTGTGTGTGTGAGAGAGAGAGAGAGGGGGGGGCGAGGGGGAGGGAGAGAGAGAACTGGAGCCAAATGCCCAATAAATGTAAATACATAAACTATATAATGATCTACTTGTACTACATGGTGAAAGTAAATGAGTTTCTGCATTCTGATAATTATTTCAAGGAAGAAGTCACCCTTAATGTGATCTCAGACTTATTGATTGTTCTCCAGTCCATGGTTCTCTCACTATCTCAAAATCCATAATAGCTTATTTCTCTCACTCTTTCACAGCTCTGCCTCACAACTGGAAAGGCAATTTATTGAATTGCTTAGAACTTTGTTATGAATGAAATTATCTCATTCTTCATGATGTTTAAATTTGTCATTTTTAGAATTAATTTCCTTTTTTTAATGTGTATTCTTCCATTTCAGTTCTTCTTCCAGAGGCCTGGAAGTTTGAGGATTCTGTGCAGTGTCCTAGCTATTACTCTTCTGGATAGAGAGATCTCATGTTGTTCTTGGGATCTGATGGAGTCACCCTCTCAGTTTAGGAATCAGGGCCGCAGATTTTCCTACTTGCCACACTGACATCATTATGAGATTATCCTACATCTTACTTTTAATTACATCGTTTATTTTAATTAAACTGACAGCAATTAATGCCAAGCCAGAATAAATAAACAGCTCAAAGTATAGGAAATTTGCAGCAGCACCCTTTAAAATAATACTTAAAAAAAAACCAATGATGCATATTAAATTATTTTGACATGTAGATAAGTTTGCCAATATATGATTTCTAAACTATTAAAAAGTGGCTGTTTAAACAGAGCATTTTAGCATTCGATTCTGTGAAACTATTTGCATATTAAAGTTCCATCTTCCTAAACTTTCGATGTTGGCTAGAACCTTCAGCACCAAAATTGCTAATATTTGTTTTTCTAATAGTGTGTGAAACTATATCTACTACGTCAAACTTGAATTGAAATTTTTAGGTTTTAATTGTTTTTCTTTGTACAAAGAAAATCCCAACATCTTTCTACATTTTGTTTAGTTGCCAGTACATGTAGAAAGTCTGCCATCTAGGGGTTGTATGCTATAGTTAAAACAGGAATAATCCAAACTCTTACAATTTCCATTACAAAGTAATCACGCCAGAAAAGATTTTTACATTAAGGATATGTAATTTTTATTAGCTACTCAAGTACCTTTTCTGAATTCTGAAAGTACATTTTTACAGTATCTGTTGGATATTTCTCTAGTGATGTGAAAATTAGTGTTAAATTAAGAGGAAGAAAAAGAGCACTGAACTGAGAATAACTGCAAATAAACTGCTAGAAGGCATTATTTTTCTTTGGGTAGAGGTGAAGTAATTATGGACACTGTAACATGAAAGCAAAATTTTTGCCTCTGTTAACATTCAGATTCTGTGATGTGTTTTTATCACTATTAATGTTTCAAGTTGCAGATGAAGATACTAGGCTTAAGTCATGCCCAATATACTTTTGGGAACAAAATCTTTTCTCTTATTTTTTTTTTAATCAAAGAATCCGAAGACAATTTTGCTGGATGCTTAGAGACTGTGCAAATAAAGTAGCTGGAAGTAAAATGCTTATGGGGAAAGCAGCCCCCAGATGAAAGGCCTTATTTATAAGTATGTAGGACATTTTTATAGAAAAAAAGAAGTAAAAAAGAGGCACATGCTAGTGAACCAGAGAAGACCTGGGCATTTTACGGATCACACACCTGGCCTGCGAGCAGTCCCAGTCTGATCTGGCAGTGTTGGGGCATCAGTGGGGTGGTATTGGTGGAGTGGGAGGGAGCACCAGCAGAGTAGGGGGCAATGTTGGTGGAGGGCGGGGTGTCAGTGCATGGTTTCAGGGTGGGGTGTCAGTGCAGTTAGCAGCAGAGGGTGGGCTGGCAGCAGCAGGGACCCTCCACCACAGTTCTGGCTTCTTGTGTGGTCCCTTGTAAAAATTAACTAGAGCCTGCATCACACAGACAGACATAGAAGAGTTGCATTGCTGGTTCTTGATAACTATCATGGAAAATATCTGTATGAGATAATATTGTCTGTCCAGGAACCTTTGTTGACCAGAGCAACTGGTATAATATGGTGGCTCTTTAGTAGAATTCTTTTAGAGCCTCCAGCCTTTTGGCAATTTGTTCAGCCCAGGAGGAAAGCCATTATCCAACTTAGCCACCTCCAAACCTTACTCTGTTCTTCAGACTTCTTGTTTCTTTTATGTCTCACACCTGATATCATTTTGATATCAACAGTACAACTGGTAGTAGCAGTGATTTTTTTTTCTCAAGGCAGAAATATCCATAGAATGAGAAGAAAGGCTTCACTTTTTGCTTTTCCAACCTGCTTTTTTTCATTTCCATCCATAGTTGAAATCAAGAACTACACAAAGGGCAAACAATCCAGCTCTGAGGTTGCCAGCCTTTGGTTTAATCCAGAGGAGCCTCTTTGAGCCATCTGAAGCCACCAGGCAACGGAGCAGTACAGCTTTGAACTGTTTTGAGTCCCCCGCTCCAAGACAGCCATGGTTTCAGAGGGCCAGGAAGTGCACCGATCAGATGAAGCCAAAAAGCACTGGCAATAAATTATTGATAATGACCTACTGTATATCTTCTGTTCCCTCCAACTGTTTGAGGAGTCATTTAATAATGATCTTCATGACCCAAACTCCTGAACATGGTATAAAGGAAAGGGGGGAAGAACGGAATTTCCCCCCCCCTCTGCCTTTTTAAAATCCAGAATCCTTCTCTTATTCTCCCTTCCTACACAAAGTAGCATCTATCCAAAGGTTCTATCCCTTAGCATATATTTTTTATGTAAGTACGCATAAGTGAACGCTGCATCTCATAAATCCAAAATGCTGACTTTCTTTGCTGTTCCCAGAATCTTTACAATTCTCTTCCTGCCTTCCACTTTCATAATTGTACACAGGAAAGGCTTTCTTCAAACTTTCCAATTTTCCCATCATTCTTTAAACGTATTGAATTCAGTCTGTCACTGTTGCAACTTCCCTCTTTTTTCCATTGAACCGAACACTCTTCTCTCAGAATGCTTTCCTATTTTATCAATGAACTGATTTTTCAGATTCTTTCTGTTCTTATTTGATATTTTTATCAAATAAAATTTATTTTGTATGCCGCCCGGAGTCCTTCGGGAGTGGGCGGCATACAAAACCAATAAACCTAAATAAACCTTAATTTCATCATCCCAAACATTAGTTGATAAGTGGTTTGGTTATTAACTATAGTTTCATTTCTGAATCTTGAGAATTCCTAAACCTGTTTAATAATCTATACTGCTCCAATAGAATTGGCTTTATAAAGGCCCAGTTTAAAAGAAATTCCCCACTGCTGCAGAAGTTAGGCATGGCATTTAGATCAAAACTAATCAGGTTTGATGAGAAGCAAAAGGAGTACTTATTAACCAGAAACTTATTCAAAGCAACAAACACAATTAATTAGCAATGGACATTTGTTTCCTTATGACTTACCCACACGGATTACCAAGAGGTTAAATACAATATAGTAATTTAATGTTATTCACTTGTAGAATTACTAGAATGCCTAAAATATATTGTTTACCTACTGTGAATATTTATATGCTCAATGGAGGAGCATCAAAGATAGTAAGAAACAGATGATTTCACTAATAACATTTGATACCCAATAGAAACCATTGTTGCTTCCTAAACCAGGTTTAACTAAATACATTAGAACTTGTGGTGTAATCTTGGGAAGAAATTCATTTGCTTTATTGCTTAATTTTTGAATATAATATTAGATCAAGCAAAAGATTTTATGGACATATTAGTCACTAATGTTACTGATAAATCTGATATGATTAAGTCTATTTATATTATTAAAATTATATATTTTTATGGAATGTAAATGGAACAGTGCATTTCCATAGAAACATAGGAAGTAAGTAATTGTACAGCCACTTACCTAAAAAGAGTTTGTACATTTACAATTGTCTTAGCATCTGCCATGTATTCTTCTTCGGCACTCATGGTGCTTTCCTTGTCCACCACAACCATATTGGCAGCAAATGTCATACCACATTTTAGTAAATCATCTAGACTTTTGCAATAGGATAAAAAGTTACATGAAGTCAAATACATATTGGTCATAACAAGTTAGCCATATATTCTGAGAAACACTTATTGTTTTATAAAATAAAGTAATTGTGACTAAATTGTAATCATAAAGTTATTCTTAGTAGCTGCTGGACGTGTCCTGAGAGCAGCACCTTCACCATCGCCAAGACTGTCTTCCAACTAGAAGTCAACGGTCAGCAACCTTGTGGGCGTCCAAAACAGAGATGGCAAGACACCATCAACAAATATGGAAGCCGCGGGCCTGGGCCCTGGAGATGCAGCTGACTGTGCAAAGTGGCATTCAGTGCTCTGAAAAGTGGACCCTGCACTAGTGGGAACACGCTAGGAAGAAGATGATTCTTAGTAGCTGCTGGGATAATTTTATCTCCTCTACAGTATCTTATAATAATGGACAGGACTCATCCATATTACCTCTTGGCATGCCATAGCCTTATTTTTTATTTTTTTTATGTAGAGGGCATTTTTTAAAACAATTTGTAGGAATGAGTAAATAGAGATAAATGGACAGATGTATGTCATGTTTTTGAAATGCTTAACTTGTTCCCCAAATGATGTAGTCTGAAAAGATGAGCAGATATCTAAATCTGGTTCCATTTTATTTATAATGAACAAAGCAGGAGCAGTTTGAGAATGCATGTTCTTCTCTTCTCAGAAAGAATTCAATTCTCAAGCCCACGAGTAACTGCAATTAATTTTATCTACAACAGTTTGCTTATAGTTAAAAGTTAGGTTTTGTACATTGCTAATGAAAAGTAAACTGTTAATGTAATTTAGTACGAGATAAGTACAGCCTTAAGTTCCCTTTAAATGAAGTTTTGAAATTTACTATTATTATTTACAAGTTTTTATTAAATGTGAACCTTAGTGAGAGTGTCCTAAATTATATAATCATAGGTAAGGGAGGAAGAAAAGAGAATTACTTAAAGAAGGAGGGAGAAGTTGTGCAAAATAATGTTATAACTTGCTGTGGATTTAATTGCCCAGTAATTCTACTGATAGCTGAACTACCTTCTGGACAATAATATTATCAATAAACAGAAGTGACTAAACAATGAAACATTTATAGGCTGAGCATTTATATTAAAATTCTATTTTAAGTCAAAGAATCGTATTTCCTAAGAGCTTAATTAAACTCCATTCTAAATCATTATGATGAAATGATTTTTCTACACAGTATTAATCTGCATCAAAAGAGGGAGAAAAAATGTAGAAATAGTTCACATAACATAACTCAGACAAGGCATGGTATAATTAAAGCTTCTTGACTCTGATGACATATTTGGTAGAGAAAGCACATTCCTACCACCATCTATAGGCCATCTATTCTCACTCACTACAGCCAGTTGATCTCTTTCATTATTTCATTCTCTCCATATTTCTTACTTAGATGAAATTATGTTTATTCCTATAATGGTCCTTAGGGCTGTTCATTTAACTACTGTTCAAAGTTATGATGCCATTGATTTCATTGAGGGCCACATCAGGGTTGTGTGTGACCTTAGAGGCCCAGGGGGGGCATGGTCATGGTAGATGTGGCCATGGGACTCGTGTCGGGGGGGGGGGGCATCTGTGGTGGCCAAGTGCTAAGGCAGGACTTCCTTTAGACTCTCCCTCACTCTGTTTCCACTATTTTCTTTCCCAACTATTTTCCTGAAGCATTCTGGCAGCTGAAACGGTGATGGGGGGGGGGGGGGCAGGCTGCTTGACACTCCTTGCTCCCCATTTTGAGCCTGGACTGCCTCCTCCACCACCCTGGCAGCCATAATGGGTTGTGTGCTGCTCCCCCACACCCAGTTTTGACCAGTAGAGGCACTGCGGGCCAGTTCTTTGCAATTTCCAGGCTGGCCCTGTGGGCCGGATCTAAGCACCCCGTGGATCATATCCGGCCTGCGGGCCTTGAGTTTGACACCCCTGCTATATAGTAATATCTTATTTAGGAAGGCAAAGCAGGGATCCCTGACGCCCGGGCCATGGACCAGAACTGGTCTGTCATCTGTTTGGCACAACTAGAAGTGAGAAGCAGGTGAGCAAGCGAAGGTTCAAATGTATTTGCAACCACTCAGTGCTGGCATCAATACCTCAGCTCCCCTTCAGACCATCAGGTATTAAATTCTCATAGGAGTGCGAACCTTACTGCAAAGGTGCTTTTTCAAGAGGCAACCGGACTTTCTGTTTTTTCTTTGAAGATGTTTCACTTCTCATCCAAGAAGCATCTTCAGCTTTGGAACAACCATGACCTGGAAGACTGAGAATCTCCACAGAGACCTTGCTATACACTGAGGATGTGAGGGATCTAGATTGCATGCTCCCCCCCGCCCTCCGGATCTTCAGCCCATTGAAAAATTGTCTTCCCTGAAACCCTGGTCCCAAAAAGGTTGTGGACTGTATGGTAAAGAAACTAATAATATGGAACCCTGACTTTTTTTTGCTAAAAGTGCCATGGGTAGCAAGACAAGTAGCATTATGAAGGTGAAGGACTGAATAGGCATTTCTTTCAAGTGACGATGTATTTTGAACTATATCTCCCATTGCTTCTCTTGCTTCGTTCAACTTAATTGTTCCATGTATTATTGCTTCTTTTAATCTGAATCTTAAATCCAGTTTTATCTAAAATGTATAAAAGTATGAGTTGAACCAAATATGTCAAGAGACGTTTTTCTTATACTAATGTTCTTTCAGGAGGTACTAAAGTGAAGTGAGTTCTCTGCTGAATGTAAAATGAACCAATTAAAACTTTGGCTTGTTGCCATGTAATATATGAAGCAGCCTTTGGGTACAAATATATTCTCTAATAAAAAGTATTAGAACATCCATACATAGTATCTTTTCCATTTTTGAGAAAAATTGAAAAGATACAAATATTTTTAAAAAAAACATTTTATTATAGGCTATTATAAACAAAAACAAGAGCCTTTAAGTTTGAGGTATGCTAAGTTAAATCTGAGCAAGGCAGGATAAACAGCAGTCAAGTGGCAATATATTGAAGGATTTTTTCTTCTTCGGGATCATGAAAACGAAACGAGTATCTCAAAGTGAAGCATCCTGTTTGCTTTATGATAAATTCTACATTATCTTAAAATAACAGCTGCTGATGCAGCTACAATTTAAACTTTTGTTTTAAAAGGTTATTTTTTAACCTTATAAGTTAGCGTTGGGGGCTCTGTTTATAGCCACTGCAATTCCACTTTGGATAGTCCAGAGTGGAGGGGGGGATATCTTCGTGCAGGGCTCCCCAACCACCCGTCCATGGACCGGAACTGGTCTGTGGCATGCCAGCAACAGGTCCGTGCAAACAAGTAAAGGCCCATCTGCAGGATGCAGGCAGCATGCAAAACGACCCCCCCCTTTGGTCTGCAAAAGACGCTCTCTACATGGAACCGGTCCGTGGTGCCCAAAAGGTTGGGGGCCACTGTCCTAATGCACAAGGCAGCCTTTGGAGAACAGCCAATATACATTTAACCCTTTACATACAGGGTTAATTAATTAACAAGCTTGCATAAGGGCTTGGAGATGAGAATTCCTTACTATACATCCAAACAACACATCATGAGGTTCTAGAAATAATTCAAAAGTGGATGATAAATAATCAATTAACCCAGAGCAATTATTGTGCAAATGAAAGCTTTTTAGAAAGATGGTTTTCCGGTCCTAAAAGTGCATTTCCAAAAGGCAACTTGACTTTGGTTTTCTTCCTTGAAGGGGAAAAAAAAACAAGGAAAAATTAAAGAAAAATCCAGCTGCCTTTTGGAAGAGGACCTTTGGGGCAACCATAACTTGGACGATGGAGAATCTCCATAGACATAGTTCTCCAGTGTCTACTTAGCTCAATCTGTTTATGGAGAGCTCGTGTAATCTCAGCAGATCCGTTATGTGTACTTTTGTATGTATACAAGTATAGAGTAACTATATCAAAATGTAATGAATAAATGAATGAAGACTGAACTGCACATCAGTTCAACTGTAGATTTCCATGTATAAAACTAGAAGTCTCCTTTTAAAAGGGAAAACCCTTTTAAGCAACATAAAAGGTTCAGTATGTTGAAGAACAAGTAAGCATGCAAGGATACAACTTCAAAACACTAGCACTACACAAAAGCATGCAACTACATGGTACTGCACACTACAATACACTACAATATTTAGTGTACCAAGAATCATTTCACCTACTTGTCAATAGAGCCCACCATGTAGTAAACCATTGGAAACCAACAGATTGCATCCAGAAAATGCATATCTGGCCTAAACAGCAGATGGGTCACAAAGTGAAAGATAGTATCACAAAAATTGTGTGGGTACCGGAAATTATTTAGTAGTAATAATAAGGTTAAATACAGTTTAATTGGACAGTGGAATTTAAAAAAAAATATTGCTAATGTTTCATTTTAACAACCACGTCGGTTTCTTTCCTGTTTCTTCATTAGTCTGAAAAATGTTACAGTATGTAAAATTCTGTTTGATTTTTCCAGACACATTTCTTCCGATAGATACATTTTTAGAGACATTCTTATCTATTGAGAACTTTTTTTTGGTGTGTGTGTAAAATTCTTTCATATAGTTGGTGATTATTTTAATAATTTCTCTAATACAATTATGTGCACATTCCTGCCTTAAGTATGCAGACAGACCACTTGGGGCTTGTGGGATTGGCCCTCTGGGTTCTTTCCATTAAACAATGTCACCTCTGGGGCCCTTTAAGTGAACCTTCCCAGCTGGGCCTGTGCTGTGGGATGAGGTGCCCCCCCAAAGACTCAAACGGCTCCTCACTTTGCTCTTGCCTTTGGAGAGGGAGGGGGTAACCTTTCATTTCATCTGGTCTGCCACACTTGCCGTCTTTTACTGATTTTGATGTACAGGAAGTCCCCGATGAGAACAGTTTGTTTAGTGGCACATGACCGTTTTCACACTTATGACCATTGCAGCATCCCCAGGGTCACATGATTAAAATTCAGGTGTTTAGAAACTGACTCATATCCATGATGGTTGCAGAGTCCTGGGGTCATGCTTTTTGCCACTAAGCAGAGTCAATGGGGAAGCCAGATTTCAAAGCTGTTTGAAAATTACAAATTTGCTTATGGCAAAGAAGGCACTGTCTATTGTGCTTAATAACTATAATGTATGATGTCCGGACTGGATTTCTCATTATCTCCCAATTTTGTATGGGGAGATATTAGGGATGTTTTCCTCTTTAAAAAAATTGTGTTAAGTTTATTTTAAAGTTTATGCAACAGTTTACAATTCTTTCCTGTCTCAAAATACATCGTAATATGGTAAGTGCAAAAAGAGCTTAATGCAACCAATGGAATTTAAGCAATAGTGAAACTCACTAATATATTTTCTTACACTTATGGGGATGACTAAGGAACTTATATGTAAACTGTATATATTACAAACATAAAAATGATTCCTAACATATTTGTTATATCTGGATACTGGATCTCATAATAACTGGAATTAGAAATGTTGATAAATTCCCTCCAAAAAAAGAAAAAAGAAAACACAGCTAAAAGCCACAAGGAACTATGATGAAATGCAATTAAAACTATAATAGAGAAATCATATATTAAAAATCACGTATAGCATTTGAAACATGAGCCTTAAAAAATTCAATTAAACACTAGAGGGCCGTATACTTCTACACTAAAAATATCAGTCCACAATGAGATTTGCAGTTAAACCTGGATGTAATATTAAACACACACACACACACACACACACACACACTCTTATGAGAGAGGGAGAGGGAGAGAGGATATATATATATATATATATATATATATATATATATATATATATATATATATATATATATATATATATATATATATATATATATATATATATATATATATATATATATATATCTCCCCTATGCAAGAGAGATCCATAACATCTACAAGAGTTGATAGATTCAAGATACCAATGGTTGTATACAGGTAGTCCTTGACTTCTGACAGTTTGCTTAAGGAGCAGTTTGAATTGATAGCCTCTGAAGGTCAATTAGAATTTATATCTGAATTTATGATCATGTGTTTGCAATTCAGGTGCTTTTCACTGACTCCCCATTTAGGACTGGTTGTGGCATTCAGTGGTCACATGATTACAATTTGTTATGATTTTGCTGGTTTCCAGTAAAGCTTGCAATTGGTAAAGCTGGATTCGCACTTACAACTGCATGACTTGACCTACAACCAGTGGCGTGATTCAGTCAGTTTGTACCACTTCGGGAGAACCGGTTGTTAACCTTCTGAGCAGTTTGGTGAACTGGTTGTTGGAAGAAATCATTGGGGCAGAGAACTGGTGGTTGAATTATTTGAATCCCACCACTGCCTACAACCATAGTAAAAATTATTATAAAATAATTGATAATTCAATTTGTAATGACAACTTATTATGGAAATTCCATTCCTAATTTTGGTCATAAATTGAGAACTATCTGTAGTTGAATTATTTGATATTTCAGTAAATATATCACAAGAATTGAAAACATGGCAATACCTACTCTAGGAACTTCAAAAGAGAGCGTGATAGGCTGAACTTTTTGCACCTCTGGAATAAGAAATAAAAACCTAATCCTTTGCTGTACTTTCTGTGAGGACTTAATTTGCCAGAGGTTTTTGAAAGAATAATCAAATCTATGAAAAAATAAATGTGAAGCAACTAGGAACATTTTAAGCTTTCAGATGTAACTTTCACTAGAGACATATTGATACATTTTATTGGACCAAAATAAAAAAGCAACTTAAAAATCTGACATGACTGTCTGCCAAGAACAGATGAATAAAAGAGAGATTTTTTTAAAGCCAATTGGAATATTTTAAAGATCCAGCAATTTGGGCAAAATTTTACAGATTTTCTTTATGATTTCATGCAACAGTGATGTCAAAGTTAGATCTCTTTTTCAAGAAAATGGCATCAAAATCTTTTTCTGTTTACAATGGAAATTTATCCTCAATACAACTTATTCCCAATGGCAATAGGCAAGTACATAAGGGCCATAATCTGGAAAGTTACTGAAAGAATTGAGGCAAAGCCCTTCCAACTCCAAGTAAAATAGCAGTAGAGTGTAGGAGGAGGAGGAGGATAGTACTAATATAATAATCATGAAAAAATTGTTTAACTTACTATGTGTAGGAGGAAAAGAGGTGAAACTGGGGGACAGAGCAAAACGTGTCATCAGCCTCTCAGGCTCTTCAATCTCATCCCCACCCTTGAATTCTGTTGACTTTTATAGAACACTAATTCAGTGCTGACCATTAGCTGACTAGCTTCTTGTGTATAGCCTTCAATAAATTGTTTATAAATTGTTGAAACCCACATGAACGGTTCTGATTCTTTCTGCCTGATACTATGGCACCCAAAGCCATTTGTTTGTAGCAAAATTATATCTTGATTATATCTTAAAATAAATCTGATATTTCTCCTATAAATGACTGTCTCCAAGTGTTGGTGATACAATCCTTCTGAATTAAAAAAGGTTCATTAAATTTGGTAGCAACAATACGTAATACATGCCAAGTTCCAAGGACAAACGTTCTACTTACGGATTATCCAGCAGCAACACAATTGGGTTGAGTTCTTTCTTTGGTCTGTAATAAGCCCTGAGAGGTACAATAAAGTTGTAGAGTCCATTTCCTGCCGTTTCTGCAGCAACTATAATGATTCTGTTTTTGAATCCATAAGCTTTGGCATCCTCATAGTAATTATGTTGGCATCCCTAAAACCAATTAATTAAAACAGACCCAAAATAAATCACAGGAAAAAATAAGAATACAATACCTATCATCTGTTTGCTGTAAAATGTTCTAGCTTCCCAGAAGATCTTTTTAAAGTATGAAAGTTTAGCTCAAAGTATAGGAATGCCTCAAACTACACCTAGAGTAGATTGAAAGTATTTGTAGCATTTTATGTCCAGCTTTTAATCATTGAAGATATATTTAAATTTTCACTAGCTCCATTTTAAGGAAAGCCTCACATTTTAAATACTGATGTATACTCTATATTTGTCTTGATTTTTAAATTTAAGATATTTACTGTCACTGAAGATACTTGAGTATATATAACACATTTATTGACACTAATTCCATGCTATAGTGGCAAAGCTTTCATTATAACCAGTCACCCCTGAAAAACATGGAAGATTTGCTTTTATATTTGTATGATGGGATTGGAAATGGATAGGAGTATTTTATAACCTGGCATGCAGATAATCCTTGATTTACAACCATAACTGGGACTGGAATTTCTGTGGTTAGCAATGTGGTCTAAATCATGATGTCAGATGACCACATTGCTTGGTGACGACAATCCCAGAAATCCTATAATCATTGCCATAATTGCAGACCTGCAGGTCCTCAAGCAGGAAGAGGAGAGACGTGCAGGACCACCATAATGGGGTGGCAGAGTCCCCGAGAGGCCCAGCACAGGCCACACATGTATTGGGGGGGGGGGGTTTCCTTTGGTGTGGCAGGAGTGCAGGAATAGACGATGACTCAGAGGCTTCTTGGTCTGCCACAGCTCTGGGGCTACGAAAAGGCGGAGCTGCCTCTGGAAGCCCCAGTAGCCTCCCGCACATTAAGGTCAGAGCAGAAACTTCCCCTTCAGCAGCAGGAAGAAGGTGGACGAGGCAGGTTCTCTGAAGTGCAGGATAGGGACAAGGAGGTTTTGCAACGTGGTGCTGGCTAGAGGCGGCCTTTGTCAGTGGCAGCAGCAGCATTAGGACTGAAATGGAGGTCTGGGAAGTAGAAGGGTGGAAGCTAATAGGCTACTCAGGGGCTTTATTTGAATTTCAGCCCCAGCACTCCCCCAAAGATTGCCACTGTTCAGGGTGGCTGAAAGGACACAGATGTGGAGGGAGATAGGGGAGAGTTGAAGTGCCAGGTAGTTTTAAGTGTGGATGGGCTATTAAGAGCACGGATTTGGATTATGATACTATGCTATATTGACACTGTGGATCACTTGTAAGTCTAGTTTTTCCAGCACAGTTGTAACTTTGAAAATTCACAGACTGAATGGTTGTAATGGCTTAGAACTACCTGTGCCAAACAAGAGAAGCATTTTTTCACCATGGACGAGAAAATATTTTCCTTTCTCAACATGCATCGCCTCATGCTGAAATAAAATTGGGCTATGCTTAGCTGTATATAATCATACAAAGGCTTTAAAAAAATAAACCTAGAATTGGAGTATGTTGCAATTATATTACTTACAACAGCCACGGAAACTTGAACCCTGCCCAAGTTTTAAAATGAAATTCCATTTCAGCAAGAATAATACTTTAGGTTGCGGCTAGATTATCCTCTTAAATTTAATATGGCCAAAACCACAGTGTTTTTACAGCCATACAGTTGATTTATCCAACAGCGTGCTGAACAAAACCACAACCTGTAATGCCTCAGTATTAACTTTGCATTCAAAAACACGGTTCAAGTGCTTTTCCTCTTAAAGGAAACATATGCACAGCAGTATTATACCTACGTACCTTATCTAATCTCAGGCAGCAAAATGGCACCTTTTCATGGAGCAAATGGCAGAAAGTAGGAGAGCTTCCTATGTAAGGTGAATAGGGGGGATAGCCTTTTAAATACCTAGAAGAAAGAAGAATCTGGTCTCATTTTTTGCATTTAACAGCATACACACAACCCTTCGTTGTCTTTCTTTTGTCTGAGATGTACAGCAACTTCTCTTTTCTAAGCAGGCGCTTGAGAGATATCAACATTAAATCTATAACTCTAAAGCAGCATAAAGTCTCTCTAAACAGCCAGTTGTATCTCAATGTTAAATCTCTCTCCTCTTGAACTTTCTAATATTCAGTCATGACTCAAACATGGGTGATGTGTATTTGTTTATATCTCCCTGTGTGTGTGAGACACTTGTTACTTTTTGGAGCATTTACTTTTTGACTGTATTCCTAGAAAGTCTCACTATCCTCAACTGTGAGGGGTAGTGGCTGTATTAAGGATAATATCTCTGCTCTTGTGATCTAGGGTTATTTATTTCATTTTCAGCCATACCTATTGTTTAACTCAGGGTCCCCAACATTTTGGGCACCAGGAACCGGTTCCATAGAGGTTTTTCTGGAGAGGTGTAGTTTTGCCTGCTGCCCGCATTCCATGGATGGGGCTTTGCTTGTTTGCGAAGCTCGGCTGCTGGCCTGCTGTGGAGCGGTGCTGGACGGGGGTTGAGGATCCCTGGTTCAACTGATTTAAATTTGGTTTTATTGTATGCCACCCAGAGTCAATTTTATCGAGAGGGGTGGCCATAAAAAACTGTTACATAAATTAAAAATACTATAACGCCTACGGTGGTCTTATTTCGCTTTGATGGGACACTTTGGGTCGCAAAGGTCACAGTGTTGAAATTAAGTGGGGGGGGGTCTGGTTTAAGCAACATGAGGGTTGTGTGATTATCACCTCACAGGTTCAACCGGCACTTGCAAAAGCTTCTGCAGACAGAAGCATCTTTTGCACATGCGCAGAAGCACCTTCTGCTCTTGCAAGCACCAGGGGAAACTGTAGAAGAGGCCTTGGAGAACCATCACCCACAGCAACATTTCTAGAGGTGTTTTCCTGAATCCTTTGTCAAACCAAAACAATTTCTTCAGTATTTACACCGGCATAAGAGTTACCCTGATTCCAATGCAATTGTACCTGTGTTTGGTCATTGCCATGCAAATGAATGGACTTTGAGTGCCTTTTCATTTTATATTTTAATTTCAGTTATATATTGTAAACTGAATTCTTTTATATTATAAACTGAATGTATTATAAAAGAGAGCGCGAGGGCTCAGCTTGCTTGTCGCACTGAGCTTGTCAGCTGGAAAACTGACCTCCTGGTTCAAGACCCAAGCGCCGCGTAACAGGCTGAACTCCTACTACCTGCCCCAGCTTCTGCCCACCTAGCAGCCTGAAAGTCTGCAAAAACGAGTAGATAAACAGGCGCCACTTTCGGTGGGAAGGTAGCAGAGTTTCTGTGCACCTTGGCGTGTAGCCATGCTGGCCACATGGCCATCATGGAAAGAGCCTTCATCCAATGCTGGCACTCTCGGCTAAGCAACAGAGATGAGCACTGTCCCTTAGGGATGGACACGACTGGGCAGGGGAAGCCTTTATTTTTGCTTTATTGTGAACTATAAAAGTATCATATGGCTTTGCTGCTGTTTCTTCTTGTTAATCTTAATTTCATCTTTCTTATTACCACCAGACCCTTCAGACTAGGTCTGCACAACGTATGTCCTGTCAGAGTGTTTCTTTTTTAAAAAATAACAAATTCATTGTGGCCACTCTGATGCTGCCACTTCTCTGCCAGTCACAGAGCAGCCAATTGCTGTGTGAGGTTGTGGCTGGTGTGGGGATTTTTAATTCCTCATTACGGATTGCGTATGCCTACTTTAAACTAAGCACAAGGAGCCTTTGTTTAGCAACCATTCAGAGTTATGCCAACAATGAAAAGGTGCATTTGTCATCACTGCAGGAGTGTAAAGCAAGGAAAAGCTGAACTAAGATTACAAGCACAGTCGCGGTTTCACTAGGGGCCACTTCATTTAACAACTGAACGGCTGATCGTGATTGTGGTTGCTAAATGAGGACTACTTGTATATACAGTATTGTGGAACTTTCTGGAGATCTCTCAAATGCACTCTATAACAAGCTACTAATTTCCCCTTTCTGCATTGCTGTGTTTAAAAACACATTCATTTAAAAGTGCACTTTACTTACTCCAGGCCATTCAACACTTCTTCCTCGGAGGGTGTGGCTTCGTCTTCGGACTGATCACTTAAGGGATCACAGCTGTGAAGCACTGAAGTGTCTGCAACCTCCAGAACGGGTGCAATGCTTGGCCTTCTGCCCGTTTTAGGTGCTTCTGAAGGAAGAGTTAATGTAGCTGCATTTGGAGATCTACAGCCTGTATCTTGCAAATCTATAGCAACGGTACCTGGGGGCGGCAGGAAACAGACGGAAATGAAAATGTTAGGTTCGGAAGGGAGGAGGGAGAGCCACATCAGCACACTGTAAGCGACGCACTCTTCAATCTCTTCATAAATTACTTAGATGAGGGAATAGAAGGGGAAACTCATCAAATTTGCAGACAACACTAAGCTGGCAGGAATAGCCGACAACCCGGAAGACAAGCTCAGGATCCGAAAAGAGCTCGGCAGACTTGAACAAGGGGCCCCGTTCAACAAAATGAATTTCAATGTGGAGAAAAGCAAAGTTTTGGGCAGGGAAAACCAAAGGTACAAATGCAGATTAGAGGAGACCTGGCTGAAAACGAAGTGGCCGTGAAAGGGACCTCGGAGTCCGATAGATCGCTTAAACAAGAGCTAGCGGTGGGTGGCAGCAGCCAAAGAAACTCATACAATCCTTGGTTGAATAAACAGAGGCACGGAATCAAAATCAGGTGAAGTATATTAGGACCAGTTTATAACACCTGGAAAACTGCATCCAGGTTTGGTTGCCACATTACAAAAAGGATATTGAGACTTTGGGAAAAGTGCAAAGAAGAGCAACTAGGATGATTAAAGGCCTGGAGACAAAAACACATGAAGAACGGTTGCAGGAGTTGGGTATGGCCAGTCCAGAGAAAAGAAGAAGAACCAAGTATGACACGAGAGCAATGGTCCAGTATTTGAGGGTCTGCCACAAAGAAGAGGGGGAGGGGGGTCAACTCATTTTCCAAAGGTCCAGAAGGCAGGACAGGAAACAATGGACGGAAACTAATAATGAAGAAGGGAAGCAGCCTGGAACCAAGGAGAAACTTCCTAACGGTGAGGGCAATTAACGAACAGCTTTTCCTCAGAGGTTGGTACGGGCTTCATCACTGGAGGTTCTTAAGAGAAGATTGGGCAGCCTCCTACCTGAAACGGTGTCAGGTCTTCTGCGTGAGCAGAAGGAATTGGATTAGAAGACCTCCAAGGTCCCTTCTGGCTCTAGTCTGATTGATTGAGATGTGACTGTGAAAACTAAAAGATCTAGCCAGGAGCAGTACATGCAAGAGATTTTAAATGCTAACAAACCTGAATGAAAAGATTGTTTTGAATATTCAGAGCTGGAAGCAAAAAAAAAAACACCCCACCATCTGAGTATTTTGTTTCAAATTCAGAACAAAAGTATATCCCCTTTTAAACAATTCAATTGGACCTTAGATTTGTTGTTTGTGATTGAGTTCTTTCTGAGTTTTTCCTCCTTCCACACTCTAACCAGTATAGCAGCTAAAACTAGTCACTACTTCCTGCTCCTGGTTTAGACTGAGTAGCATGATATGCGGGCGGGGTGGAATATTATGGCAGACCAACTATTGCTAAGCATATGGCTCTCCAAAAAAAGGAGCCATTTTAATAGGCAGGAAAAAAATCTATTTATAGCTACTTCCCTGTACATAAAAACTGTTATTGTCTAATCCTTTGCTGAGAAAGAGAGAGATATGGAGAGGTGAAAAGAGCCTACCAAAGAAAATAGGTAATGGAAGAAAAAGGAAGAGAGGTACATGAATTCAGATGATTCACTGAAAAGTATTGCCAAGGCTGAATATTATACATTCAAAAGTCACTACCAGCATTAGCCCGAAGGTCTAGCATTTATAAGACTTTGCTGCATAACTACACTTGGTACGTGCCTTATTGAATTGAATGGAATTGAATTTATTGCATTTATATGCCCGCCTATTCCCGGAGGGACTCAGGGCGGCTCACAAATCAGAGGGAGGGAAATGCAGACAAGGGGGAAAAAACAACAACACAACAAACAACTACAGAAAGAATTTAAAAACAATCAACAGCCACAGTTCGAGCGGGGACAGGGAACTCGTCAGCCCCAGGCCTGTCGGAACAGCCAGGTTTTAAGGGCTTTGCGGAAGGCCTGAAGGGTGGTGAGGGTCCGAATCCCCACGGGGAGCTCGTTCCAGAGGGCCGGAGCAGTATATTCAAGGGTAGATTTTGCTACTTTGTTGAGCGGGGATCAGGCATGAATGTGTGTGTGTGTGTGTGTGTGTGTTTGTACTGTTAGTATTATTTGTGCATGAATAAAGCAGTCATCCTTTTTTTTAGCCCACAAGCAAAGGTAAACACTCAGTTGTACCAAAGGCTAAGAAGGTGAATTGGTACGCTGGGCTTTTTGGTAGGTTTGTAAGGCAAACAAACGAAGCAACGAAAAGAGTTTGCTTGGTGGTTGAGAGGAAATATTAGACCATGCCGATTGTTTCCTGCCACCCGACCTATAGAAAGAAAATGGTCAGGAACTGTAATTAGAATCAGAATCAGAAGAGAGCTGGGAGAACTTGGAGATCTTCTAGTCCAACCTCTGCTCAAGCAGGAGACCCCGTACCATTTCAGACAAGTGACTGTCCTGTCCCTTCTTAAACCCACAACTTCTGAAAGCAAGCTGTCCGACTGGTTAATTGTCCTAATTAGGAAGTTTCTCCTTAATTCCAGGTTGCTTCTCTCCTTGATTAGTGTCCATCCATTGTTCCTTGTCCAATTACTGTGCCAGTCAGCCAGATGCTTAGACTGGATTTTCATTTTTATCCACCTATCGAGTCCTTCCCAAGAACCTGGGACATACAGATGTTGTTTGAGGATGTTAAAGGTCTAATGAAGAGAAGAAAAGGTGGTGACGCGATAACAGTCTTCCAATATTTGAGGAGCTATCACAGAGAAGGAGGGCAGACCCATTCTCCAAAGCACCTGAGGGCAGGACAAGAAGAAATGGATGGAACCTCATTAAGTAGTGATCCAACTTAGAATTAAGGAGAAATTTCCTGACAGTGAGAAAAAAAGAACAGTGGAACAACTTGCCTTCAAAAGTTGCGGGTGCTCTAACATTAAGAAAATAATGGACAGCCATTTGTCCGGAATGTTACAGGATCTCCTGCTCAAGCAGAAGGTTGGACTAGAAGATCTTCAACTCCATTATTCTATATTCTGTATCATTACATGGTATAAGCCTTTCTAAGTAAAGCTATTTTATTGCAATTGACTGACGGTGATTTTGTCAATGTCGATGGTGTTGAAATAGTGTTCCAGCTGCTTTGGGGTTGGCAGCCAAGCTGCTTATTATTAATAGCACTAGTACTGAACATATTTTTAAAAACCCTAAATAAATATTTAAACTCATCATCAAATGTATAAGAAGAGTGTCTGAGAAGAAGACTGTAGGATGATCAAGGTCTAGGACTTTTCCTTTTCCTTGAAGTTGCTGGCATCCTCAGCTGCCAGTTTAGTGAGTTCTCCAAGGCCCTCCAGGTAGGCTGGGGCTGACTGCACCCGCTGAGACCGGAGGTTATTGGCTGTGGACAAACGTCATTGGATGGGAGGGGGTGACATTGTTGGGCTCCTGCCACTGGCAACATTTTCTCCTTCTACTTGTTTGCAAATCCCACCCTCTTCTTATCTTTTGTGAGCCCCCCCCCCCCCCCCGCCGGTCTCACCTCACTTGAATGGTCACCACATAAAGACTGTTTGTTATTGAGAGACTATAATTCTAGAAGTGAAAAAGTAAACTCTATTTTATTTATGCTATATTTCAAGTTAGTCCTTGTTCAAAGAAATCGCAAATAAAGCTGTCATCACATGAAGACTGACACAGCAGCAGCAGTCAAGGGAGCAGCTGCCACACCAGAGCCAAGAAGGACACAGACTATGGGAGGCAACAAACAGAAAAAACTGGGGGGATTCCCAGAAACAAAATCAAGGTGGAGGTGGGTGAGTAAAGACTCTGATGCTGGGTGAAGTCAGTGGAATATCTCACTGACCAACAGACCAACAATAGGATGAAGTCTTACATAAGAAATGTGTAACTGAACCTAATCCCTTGACAACATTACCACTCTCACCCTTAAGTACTTCCCCTTGAGATAATATGCTATTGTTAAATGCCTTAGTTCAGGGAGTGGCTTAAGTAACAGAAGACTGTTTATTATTGAAAGGCTATAATTCCAGAAGAGAAAACATAAATTATATTTTGTTTATGTTATGTTTCGAGTTAATCCTTGTTCAGAGAAATCTTCCATGAGTAAGGAAAAGGAGAGAAATAAAGGTGTCCTTTGACAGGATCCTTCATTGTCTCTCTACTCCACCCTTTGCGAAATAACCTACCACAATATAAAGCCGGAACAACAGTCCCCATAATTATGATTGCGTTTACTTTGAGGAAGTACATGAAGGCATTTCATCAGGCATTTCATTCATCAGGAAGGCATTTCTCAAAATGGAAGGGTGAACAATAAAGCCAGTTTCATGTTTGATTCAGTAACATGAAAACTTAGGCTGATAGAATGAAAAGTAAGTACCATTTCAAATCCAATTGGCTTGTGAATGATAAACCTTTATGTATCAGTTATTTAAACAGAAAGTTCAGTACTCTGTTTCTACTGTTCATCCCAACTCCACTTCACTGGGCGTATTATTTGAAGAAGACCAAAAAATTGTATTTATGGTTTCTTTTATAGTTTACGTACAGTACTCTATTAAAACTGTCAGCCTTCTGTCAGGTAGACCAGACAGAAATTTCTATCTGAAGGTCTCTTTTACAACCTAAGAAGTTAGGAAGCTTCCTTTCTGACTCTCTTCTTCTGCCATTATGCAGCTGTGGGCTAAGCCCTCCCTTATTTAACCATCCCTTAGGCAGCATCTCTTCCCCTCCCCGCCCCCCCCACTCTCGAGGTCTTTCTCACACACCAGGAGTCTTCAAACTCCGCAACTTTAAGACTTGAATAATTTCTCATTCTGGCTGGGGAATTTTGGGAGATGAAGCCCACAAGTCTTAAAGTTACCAAATTTGGAGAGTCCTGCCATATACCATGACCTTACTGAGGCAACATTACTTAAGTGTGGCTTACCCATACTAGCAATGATGCTGTGCACTGGCAGTCGAGTAGGACCATGATAAAACAATCTTGTTGGGTGGTTTTTCCGATGCTGCTCTTGTTTCTTAAAAGCAGAATTTTCTTCTTTTGTGATGTTAATATAAAAACATATGTCTGAAGAGCTCATAATATACCGGGGACCTGGGTTCAGCAAAATATTTTTGTTATCTTCCCTCCTAACACCGATTAAACAAACACCAAACCTAATGTCAAAAGTAAAAAGAAATATTGTTAGGAAAAACTGAACAGCTTACAGTATATGTGCTTACACCCATTCCTTCGCATCTCATATTACTATAAAATTAAGAGAGACAATATGAAAATATTTTAGATCCATTTGGGCTGCTTAAGATTTGGTGTACAATTCGGCTCAAGAGCAATGAATTTTATTCTGCTTTTAGAAAATGTAGCAGCTTTGTAAAACATCCCAAAGAATCATTCTTCAGGCTTGGCCTTTATTTTGCTGTTTGTTTTTGCATTTGAATGTTTAATTTGGGGAAAGAGATCAACTTAACAGCCTGAGATTCCCAGCTAATCAAGATTACTTCTACAGCCTATATCCAGAGACATTGCAATAGGCCCTCAGTTGTAGGCCCGTCTTCTTACGTTGAGCCAAACAATACTATGAAAACCCAGGGGAGCAAAAGTTCATCAGGCTGTAAAATAAAAAAAAAAGAAAATGAAACTATTGGGGAAAGGGGGGAAAGAAAGAAAAGCATTGATTACAAACTCTTTAGCGGAATAGAATATGGTAATAACATTAATGTCTCAGTTTTTTTATTTTTACATGTTAATATATACCTTGTTTTCCCGAAAATAAGACATGTCCTGGGCAAAAATACAAGCCCTTTCCCGAAAATAAGCCCTAGTGAAGGGGTGGGTTTAGCCAGGAGAGGTGGCAGCCCTTCCCTTCCCCGGTCACCTCAGGGTTTCTTGGCCCCTTACTTGGATCAGCTGAGCCGCTCCATTCACGAAACAGGTGATTTTGGGGGGGGGGGGCGCCCAGGCCTCGGCCTCCAGCAAATGCCGGTCGCTTTTGAAGCCAATTGGAAAAGAAGCCGGAGGCTGAGCAACCCAACCCAAATGCCTCATGCCCTCCTTAGCTAACGGTGACAGCCACAGCAGGAAAGGAAGGCATATGGGAATCAACACACCTGGGACATCGGAAGAAGAAAATCCCCCTCCCCATTTTCAAGCGGTTTGCAAAAACACCACATTCCAAGCCTTCACATTATCCAGGATTGCAGCATTGAAGGATCGGAATGGAACATTTTTGCAAACGGCTTGAAAATCGGTCAGGGGGGGGGGATTTTGTCTCTTATCCTGTTTTCAGTCTGTGATGACCTTCAGAATAGGGTGAGAGGCAGGAATATCCCCCGCCACATTTTCAAGCTGTTTGCAAAAACGCCCCATTTTGACCCTTCGGCATATTCCAGGATTGCAGGATTGAAGGCTCGGAATGGGGCATTTTTGCAAACCACTTGAAAATGGGGAGGGGAGATTTTCCTTCCTCTTACCCTGTTCTGAAGCTCAGCAGAGACTCAGATAGGAGGCAAAATCTCTCCCCCACTTTTCCTGGCAATCGTTCTTTCCTTGGGGGATGCAGACGCACATCCCCCAAATGCTCTATTTGAAGTCTTCTCAGAGCAGAGCTCCTAAGGAAAGGATGGTGTGTGGGTGTGTGAGAGAGAGATCCCTAACCCCACACCTTCCAAGGCAGTCTCATCCCTCCACTAACCTGCTTTCCTGCTCCATTCTCCACTGCCACGTGCAGGGCAAGAAAAGTAGTTTGTGGGTGCTAGGTCGGGTAAAGGAGGCACACAAGGCTTCAGTAACAACAGCTCTTTATTGCAAGTAAACATCCGGCTGGGGAATGGTCGGGCAGCATCCCCTTTTAAAGGGATCTGTCAGACCTCTTGACCAATGGAATTCAACCTCTGTTCCTGCCAGAACAGAGGACCTTGGTGGAAACCCCTGTCACTCTGTCAGCCGGGGGGGGGGATATCTAACACCCCTCCCCTCTAGGATGGAACAATCTAACTGGTGACATAGTCACGCAGGTAGGCAGGCTTTTGCGTAGCTCTGCCTGACCTGCGCAATTCAGTCTTGGTGTTTCCTTTGGACAAGTCGGACGGACCTGTTGATTCCGCAGACCCACCTGGTGGAATCTCCTGGAACTTTTCACAGGCCACGGCTGGAGCTTCTGGCGTTGCCTCGCTCGGAGCTCGCTGCGGGCCTGCATCAAAGTCAGATAAGTCTTCCAGTATTCTTGGGGCTTCACTTGGCCTTGGAGGGACTATTATTTTTTGTGAAGTTTCTTTTGATTTGTGCAGGAGTTACTTTTGGTTGTCCAAGGACTGAGTTAGACATGCGGCTACGGAGTTGGTCTATACGCTTTCTCCAATTTCAACCGTCCTTGAGTTTTACTGTGTACGATCGAGACCGGTAATCCCAATTACAGTTGCAGGAATCCACAATGTTCCCCCGGTGTAGTTGTGTGCATATACCAAGTCTCCTATGGTGAAAGACCTAACTTTGCTTGTGGAGTCAGGGGGTGTTGAGGTGGAATAATTTGGATGTAGCCGGTCTGAGACTTCAGGCGGTGGCCCATGAGGAGTTCATCCGGGCTTATTCCAGTGATAGCACTGGGTGTGATGTGTTGAATGAGTAAGTAGTGATCAATTCATGTTTGCCAATCACCAGGGCCCATCCTATTGAGGGCCTCCTTTGCGGATTTTACCATTCGTTCCACCTGGCCATTGGAGACCAGGTGGAATGGTGCGAACAGGGCATGTCTGATTCCCTGAGCTGCTAGGAATGTTTCGAATGGCATGGCCGTGAGTTGGGGCCAGTTGTCAGAGACTAGGACATTGGGGAGGCCATGCATGGAGAATAGTCTCCATAGTATCTTGATGGCCGATTCCATTGTAGTGGAACTCATCAGGACTACTTCTAACCATTTTGAATAAGCGTCCACAACTATGAAGAATGTTTGGCCATGGACTGGTCCAGTGAAGTCAATGTGTATTCTGGACCATGGTGCTTGTGGGCACTCCCACTCCTTCGGGGGAGCCGGTCTGGACTCCTGACAGGGTGTGCATGTAGCCACCCATTCTTGTATCTCCCTGTCCATGTTAGGCCACCAAACATAACTCCTTGCTAGAGACTTCATTCCAACAATCCCAGGATGCCCTACATGTAATGCTTCCAGGACTGCTATGAGCAATTGTTTGGGAATGACTACCCTGTCTCCCCACAGCAAACACCCATTAATAACTGACAGTTCATCCCGTTTGGAAAAGTACGTTTTGAATTCAGCCCCAACAGGCCTCTTGGCTACCCCCTCCACACCCCGTTCAAAATTTGTTTTATTATGGGGTCTTTTGCAGAGTGGCGTGTGATGTCGCTAGAGATGCGTCCGGTTTCCAGGCAGTCAATGAGGAGGACCAATGTCTCGGGGGTGGGGTCGGTGAGGACTTCGGGCAGTGAACAGTGGCTTAAGGCATCTGCGTGCCCTAATGTGGTGTCTGGTTAGTGGATGAGACGGTAGGAATAGGCTGCTAGAAAAATTGTCCACCTGGTCATTCGGGGAGATAGTGAAACCAGGGTGGGGCGACCCCAGCCAGCAACCCCAACAGTGGCTTGTGGTCTGTGATCAGTTTGAAATCTCGGCCATAGAGATATTCGTGGAATCTCTTTACACCAGCTACTGCAGCCAAAGCCTCACAGTCCAGCTGGTTGTAGTTCCGCTCTGCGGCGGATAATGTCCTGGAGTAAAATGCAATGGGGGCTTTGGTTCCGTTGGGCATGCAGTGGCTGAGGACAGCACCGACACCGAAAGGGGAAGGGTCACAGGTCAACACCAATGGCAGGGTCTGGCTGTATTGTACTAGGAATGAGTCTGCTGACAAAAGTATTTTTACAGCGGTGAATGTGGCGGCTTCAGTTTTGCCCCAGGACCATTTCGCATTCTTGGCTAGGAGGCGATGTAGTGGCTCAGCAACGGTAGTTTTCTGTTTGAGAAAGATGCTGTAGAAATTAAGGAGCTCGAGGAACGCTTGCAGTTTGATCTGATTTTGAGGTGTGGGAACTTCCTTAATGGCTTTAATTTTTTGTGAGGTTGGGTGGATCCCAGACCCATCAATCATGTACCCTAGGAATTCAACTTTTGGCACATTGATTTGACATTTTTCTTTTTTGAGACGGAGGGCCTTGTCTCTGATTCTAGCCAAAACTGTTTGTACGCATTTTAAAACTTGCACTTCATTTACGGCCGATACCAAGATGTCGGCGAAATAGGGGATGATTCCTGGAATCCCCTGCAAAAGTCGTTCCATGATGCTTTGGAACAGCCCAGGGGCTATACTAACACCAAATTGCAGGCAGTTGCATTTGAATGCACCCCTGTGCGTCACAATGGTTTGGGCCTCCGCAGTAGCGCCATCTACTGGCAATTGTTGGTATGCCTGCACCATATCCAATTTTGCAAAGATTTTTCCTGGGCCGAGCGAATGCAATAGGTACAGGGTAAGTGCTTTGTTGTAGCGCTTTATTAATTGTACATTTATAGTCTGCGTAGATGCATACAGACCGGTCAGGCTTGACAGGTGTCACAATTGGTGTCTCCCATCGTGCGTGATTGACTGGCTCTAAGATGCCTTGGCTCACGAGCTTATCGATTTCTTTGTCAATTTTTGGGTGGAGAGCGAAAGGTACTCTCCTGGGTTTTAGCCTAATTGGGGCTATTATGGCGTCTAAACTAAAGGAAATTGGGGTTCCTTTGTATTCACCCAGACCGGTGCCGAAGATATCCTCGAACTCCTTAAAGATGGCTTCAGCGGCGTCCTCCCCCATGGAGTTGACTCCGGTCACTTCCATTCCCAAAGCTTGGTACCAATCCAGTCCAAGCAGACTCTGAAGGTCCCCTCTGACCACTGTCATGGGGAGGTTTTTGCAAAATTACTTGTAGTTTACCCAGAAGGTGCCTTGGCCCACGTTGGGGACCTGGTTCCCCTGTTAGTCACGTAGGCAGATGCTGGGGCTTCTGAGGTGTCTCTTTTGTAGCTTAGGGATCGCTTGTTTCAGGACTGACCATGGGATTATTGTCAGTGACAATCCAGTGTCGATCTCCATTTCGCATCGAGAGTCTTCGATGAGGACAGTGGCTTTCAGCTTTTTGGGGCTAATGGTACGTATTTGTCTAACCAGAATAGTGACATTCGGCTTTTTTGGGCGCCCTGGGCGGCTTCGTGTGGCAGAAGTGATGTTGGTGATTCTATTGTCCCCTTCTGACTCCCGTGGGTACTTCTGCCAAGCCCCTGATTTGGGTTGCTGTTTGTGGTTTTGGGCCCCCTTGGACTGTCGCTGCGGCATACTTTGGCAATGTGCCATGATCAGACATGGTCTCCTCCACAGCTGGTGCAGGGCGGAATTTGTGAGTTAAATTTTCACGCCAGCTTTGTGCGGCTACTGCACATGTAGTAGCTGTCTTCCTCCTTGCTTTCAGAGCTCTCGGGCTCTGTGGTCTCGCGGTGTATGGGGTTACTTTTCCACACGTCCAGAAGTGCGTGTGGCGTTGGAGGGTTTCCATCGATTGGGCGGCTGATTCGGATGCTCTAGCTTCGTCTAGTGCGATCTGCAGAGAGAGGTTGGATTTAGCCAGAAGCCTCCTCTGCAGAGTGATGTCTCGCACACCACAAATTATGCGATCCAGAATCAGTTCATCCAGTTCATGGAACTCACAGTAGGCTGCGGATTTTCGGAGCGCCGCCATGCACCCATTGATCGATTCACCCTCCTTCTGGTTCCGAATGTTGAACTGGTACCGGCGAACATATTTGGATGGCTTCAGCGCATAGTGGGTCTTCAGCATTTGTTGTAGTGCATACCAGGACACTGCTTGTAGGGGGTGGTGGTTCCAAGAGGTTTTTCGCCATCTCAAACACTTCCTGGCCACAGTAACTGAGGAACAAGTTCTTTTTTCGGGCTTCTGGAACGCCCGTGAGATCGTTCGCTTCCAGGAAACACTTGAATCGTAGCATGTATGATTTCTAGTATTCAGTAGCTGGGTTGTACGGAGTTGGTGGAGCGTGCATAGCCATTCTGGTTCTCTCTGGTTGTTCCGCGATGGCTTGCTCGATGCCTCACAGGATGCTCCAGGCTGGATGTACTTGAAAGGCTTCGTTTGCTCTCTTTGTTTGCCTAGTTGCCTTCCAATCCCACCTTCGTCGCCAGTGTTAGATCGGGTAAAGGAGGCACACAAGGCTTCAGTAACTTGACCAATGGAATTCAACCTCTGCTCCCACCGGAACAGAGGACCTTGGTGGAAACCTCTGTCAGTCTGTCAGCAGGGGCGGGGGATATCTAACAGTAGGACTACTTCCAATTTTGGGATATATATATATATATATTTGTGAGAAGTTGGAAGGTATTTTCTGATATTTTTTTAAACCATAGGAACACACTCTACTTTTCTTGCCCCGCATGTGGAGCGGAGAATGGAGCTAGAAAGTAAGTTAGTGAAAGTATGTGGCTGCCTTAGAGGGATGGGGTGTTTGTGTGTGTGTGTGTGTGTGTGTGTGTGTGTTCTGCCAGGAAGAGCCTCGCCCCGCGAGGCCAGAGCAGCAGAGTCAGCTGTTCAGCGGCTAGCAAGCAGGGCAGGCGAAGGCCAGGTTGCAAGGAGAACTTGGGTCATTGTGGCCGCAGGCAAGCAGATGGTAGGACAGAGAGGGTGGGGCTGGTGGGCTTGCTGCCTCCTGCACCTGAAAAATAATAAGACCTCCTCAAAAATAAGGCCAAGTCCTTATTTGGAGGGTCAAAAGAAAATATTTTGTCTTATTTTTGGGGAAACACGGTACTAGCCACTTCAGTAACAACAAACCTATCTAATCAATGGAACCCAAAGTCAAGGTCTCATTCAAAAGGGAAATTTTTAAAAGGCTCTTGATTGTATTGTAATAAACTAAACCTACTTTTTGTGTGCATGGAAAGATGCGTATGTAAAACTTTTTCCTTCATATTCAGCAAAAAACACACTCTCCTCCAAGTTAATGTGATATACTTCATTCCCTGAGCATCTCCCATACATTTTCTGCCACTGTTCTGGTGACTGTTGGCCCTCTCTGAAACACAGATACATACAGAGAGTTAGCATCAGTCTATGCATGTAAGCGGTAGATATATGTAACATAAATAGAATCCCAAAGGTGATTTTCCAAAAGGCAACTCTAGTTCCTTGGGTTTTTTCCCCCCCCCTTGAAAATGTTTCACTGCTCATCCAAGAAGCTTCATTTCTGAACTTCAGAACTGAAGAAGCTTCTTGGATGTGAAGTGAAAGATTTTCAAGGAAAAAAACCCAGGAAAGTCCAGTCGCATTTTGGAAAATCACCTTGGGACAACTATGACCTAGATTAGGGGTGTCAAACTCACGGGCCGCGGGCTGGATGCATCACACACTGGCCCAGCCCCGGTTTACCAAAAGGGGGGGGAGTTGTGATACGTCACATGACAACAACGTTTCGTCATGAGTTTGACACCCCTGACCTAGATGACTGAGCATCTCCATAAACATGACATGCATGATTGAGAACCACCAGTGTCCCTCGCCCAACTACGTTCAATTTCACAGCAAAGATAGCATCCTGCAGCAATACTTAAGCACTCAGTTCTGGTCTGCTCATATCACAGAAAGCACAGCCTGAAAAAAATAATGGAATTTTTCCCCTCCCTAGTATAGACCTTTTTTAAAAAAAATTGCCATCTGCAATTTACCCTTTTGCCCTTTGAAACATTTTGCATTATTGGATAAACTTACTGTTTGGAAAGTTCACAATAGGGAAAAGGTCAGGAATTGTTTTGTTACATTCCAAATAAACATAAATAAAATGCAATTTGAAATTAAGACAGAATAGAAATTAAATTACTAGCAAAACAATATTTTTATCTTAGCATAAAGCCTTTTATGTTAATGAATATGACTTACTGATTTACTGAAAATTGCTAGATTTTCACCAGTTCAGAATTCTGCCTATACTTGGCTGAGCATAACAATGCTAATGAAGTTGCTGTACCATTTTTCCCTCTGCCACTTTCAGCTGGCAGGCAAGGCTGCTTTTCAGCCTGCTAATAACATGCACACTCTTCGCATCTTGATTTTGTCTGGCTCAGTATTGTGGCCAGGTCTCCACCTCGGGGATTTAGTGAAGAGCCACAAGAAGGCTAAAAAGGCTTGTGGGTTAATGTCCATTTTTTATTTCTAGCTTTTTCATAGCTTTTATTTCCAACTTTTGTATGTTCTTCATTAAGTACCTTGCTATATAACTTTACCCTGAAATTTACAGCTTTTGCTTGACAGACTCTTGTTTTAGAAGCTGGTAGAAATATATCAGCTACATCTTTTGTATTCTCATAATAGAAAGCTTCAACTGTTCCCTGCTATTTAGCGTTTTAAGGTTTCATCAGGGATGAAGGGAGGAGGGAAGGATTCAAAGGTTAAGACACAAAAGTATAAATAATAGGATTTTACAAAGACATAGAAATTAGAGGTTTAGGGGATTTCATGAACAGCAGTCATTTTTTTCAGATTATAATTTAAGAAAACCTACATCGCCTGCTTTGATTGGAGAAAAAAAAACAATTTTGAGAAAATGGCTGTGATATTAGAGATTTGTAAAAAATAACATCATTTTGCAAGTACAGTTAATAGATTTGAAGGGGGACCATTTATATAATAAGATAAATTTCTCTTCAGTATTCACTTTCCTGGAGTAAATCTCTCTTCTTGACTTTAACTATCTTTAGGATACATGTGATATCACATGTTGATTTTAGTATCTTCAAGAAGAGATTATCTCTATTATTTATATACCAACCTTCTGAATATTTTTTAAAAAATAAATACAAAGTAGCTTTTATTATGTTTATTTTTTTTACCACAGCCAATAGCCAATTTTAATACTATCTATTTAACTGGGTGTATAGATAAATGCATTTACTTAAAGCTATATTAAATACTATTTAAGTGAATGCAATGCAGATTTTTTTCTCCATTGCTAGCCAGTTTAGGAATCTTTTATTCCATAATAACCATGTGAAATGGAGTAAAGATTTCAAAAACTACATTGGGTTCCAATAGAGGAAAGCTATACTATCTATCCTTCAGAAGAAAGAATACAAGGCAAAGTCTAGAATCTTAGAGACTGGGAAAGAGCACACAGGAGAAAGTAATCTCTAAACTCTGAAAATTATTAACCTAATCTTTCCTAATAAAGTGCTATACTTTATTTCCTGTAACTACTGGTAATCACCTGTGTTTGTTATGATTACAAGAGCAGAAAGCACAAAACACTGTGAATCAGTGGACAAGGGCCACTTTTAAATCATAGATAGAATCAATGTACAGTTTTTCCTGTTCAAGCAATAATCAACATAACAGTCACTTTCACACGTTCACTCCATCCATTGAGATAAATGTTATACTTACTGCCCTCTTGAAGTATGAACCAATAAAGTGATAAGTGTTGATGTAGCTGGGCAAATACAGTTCAAAGCCAACATTGCATATTTGAATTCCTCTTCACATACAACATGATCTGCAGAGGAGGAGGAGGAGGAAGAAGAAAACAACTTTTATTTGTTTATTTGAATTGTCAGCTTGCATCCTGGAGACTAAAACTGGCCTGCAAGTTCATTTGCTGTTTTACAAATTCTATGGAAAAAGAACAGAAAGGTGTGGAAAACAAAGGTATCATAACGTGGATTATACCTCCCTTATTTTTGTGTACTAGATGGCAATTAGGGTAAAATGTCTTCCTAGCAATGATGTTCCACTTCTAGAATGTATTCCCAGGAAAAGACAGTAGTCTGATATGGTTTAAAAGCTAAGCAAAAGCTATTTAAAAAACGACAACATCCTGGAATTTAAACAAAACAATCAAGCTAACATATGACCTTCTTTGCATTTCACACACACCAGAAACATTTCTATAGGAACAGATACAAACCAACACAAAAAAGACATTGTTAAGCTTAAGTGAAGATGTGAATGTGTAAAACCTCAATATACTCTTCTGAAGTTTTCAGATTTATTTGAAAAAGCAGCATCTGAGGAGATTTGGAGGCACGGTGGTTAGAATGCAGTATTGCAGCAAACGATGTTCATAGTCCAGAGTTCAATCCTGATGGGGCTCAAGGTTGACTCAGCCTTCCATCCTTCCGAGGTCAGCAAAATGGTGACCCAGATTGTTGGGAGCAATATACTCACATTATAAACTGCCCAGAAAGTGCTGTAAATGGGCGGCATATAATCTAAGTACTGTTGCTATGTTGAATGAGATGTGCAGTTTCAAAGTCAATGAGTTCTATTTGATCCAGCCAGGTTGATAGTTGGTAGCCAGCAACATCGTAGGATGTGCACCAAGTGAGACAGGCCTTGACAGAAGCGTTGAAGGTAGAATATAAGGAAAAAGGATGACTCACTCTAACAATGCAGACGTAGAAATGGCTAATAAAGAGACACGCAGAACTCCAGTGGTTTTTTAGTATCATTCTGAGCATACTCAGATGTTGCTCAGAAATTGGGAAATCATCCAGGGGTCTAAGAAGTTCTCCCTCCATTATGGCCATCAATCAGATATTGCTCAGAGTCTAATGGAGAGACTGGGGGGGGGGGGTGGTGGGGAAGTTCCAACATAAAATACCCAGAGTCTCCTCCGCTTGGTTTGCAGCTCTTTACGACATGAACCAGGGACTTAGCCCGATATGACGTGTGAGCCAGTGAATGTGAAATAAACCAGGAGTGCATCGGGGGAAGATAAATATCCCTTTAAACTCTAAATGGACTGAAAGGAAATCTGAGGAAGAGGAATCTCCCTCTCTCTTTCTAACTATCTACGTAATTTAACTGCTTTAAAACTAACAATAAATCCCCAAATGATGCATATGTGAATTGAAACAGGATAGAGGAAAAGATGTGGGTTGTCAGGTAGGCGAGCAGATACATACACACCAATTCTTGCAATAGAAGAAGCAGTGGCCACCTAGTCACTGGTTATTTGCCATGATCCTAAACCTTTTAGCAATTGTAATCAGAACCAGAACAATTCTTTTCTTAATATTATTTCATTGGCCAAGGCAATATTTAAAAATAAAAGGAAAGCTTAAGCATAAAAACAACAAAAAGGTAACATTTCATTGCCTATAGGTTTCTGAAGCTCCCTCAAAACATGGTTATGGTGAATGCGCCCACTTTTAATTTAATTAATTTAACTATTTTTTACTGTACTGTATTTTTAACGTCTACCCAGGCGCCTGATGGACCCGACGGGATTTCAGAGGGAGCTTGGAGAGATACCTGACTCCCTTGCCCACAACCCAACCGAATCCTTAGTCGCTGCCTGGAATGTTGCGGAGACTGAAGCACTGGATCGGATTGCGCCTTTGAGGCCTCTCCGCGGCAGTGGATCCAGGAGGGCACCTTAGTTCACCGAGGAACTCCGGGAGATGAAGTGCCAAAAGAGACGCCTAGAGCGATGTTGGAGGACTAGTAACTCTGAATCTGATCGAACACTACTAAGAGCCTTCATTAGGACTTATCTAGTGGTGATACGGGCGGCAAAATGCAGGCATTTTTCCGCTCTTATTGCGGCCGCGGAATCCCGCCCAGCAGCCCTGTTCAGGGTGACCCGCTCCCTCCTGAAAGGTGAGGGGGTGGGGGAACCCCTGCAGGGAAGAGCTGAGGAATTTGTTCAGTTTCTGTCAGATAAAATCACTCAGTTTTGGACAGACCTTGACTCTGCTTGGGCAATACCAGCCGAGATGCCAAGGGTAAGTCTAAGTCGGATTTCCCGGGATGAGTTCGAATTTGTCACCCCTGAGGAAGTGGACAAGGCCATGGGAGCGATGAGCCACCTGTTTACTGGACCCGTGCCCCTCCTGGCTGGTTTCGACCAGCAGGGAGGTGACACGCAGCTGGCTCCAGGCGATTACCAACGCTTCTTTGCAGGAGGGGTCTTTCCCACAACCACTAAAGGAAGCGGTGGTGAGACCCCTCCTCAAGAAGCCTTCCCTGGATCCAGCCGTCTTGAAAAACTACCGTTCTGTCTCCAACTTTCCTTTTTTGGGGAAGGTTGTTGAGAAGGTGGTGGCGCTTCAACTCCGATGGACCTTGAATGAAGCGGATTATCTGGATTCCTTTCAGTCTGGTTTCAGGCCTGGGTATAGCACAGAAACTGCTTTGGTCGCACTGATCGATGACCTCTGGCAGGCATTTCTGAAAATCTTAATCTTAAAGGGCACATTTGCAAGAAGTTGCTGAATCAAGCTGAGAATTTGTAATGTAGAAAGGGTGCTGATTTCCAGAAGGATCTACAGAAAGAGTACCAAATGAGAACATAATGGATGAGGGGAAGCAGGGGCAAGAGGGCAAACAGATTTGGCTTTTCCTTAAGTTGGAAGTCATAAACCATTCATCTTAAAATAATACGATATATACTCTGGACAATATTTATTTGGCTGTAGCATATTTCAGACATAATTTTTACTTTTTAAGTTAAGGAAAAAAGGTCAATGCTTTTATTTTCTGTTTTCTGTTAAGTTATTGTTTAAAATCTGTGCACGGGAAATAAAAAGACACAAGCTGCATCTTGTATTATCCTAGTGGATTATAGTCACTTCTCAAATTGCTTTTATGTGCTTGCTATGCCCCAGAATACCTGGCTAAGAGAAGCTGGGCTGATCAAAATTAAATCCTCATTACAAAAGGTCTCTTAAGCACAGCTCATTCAGCTCTGTATTCCTTGCAGTCTATGGGCTCTCAAGATAGGATATTGCTTTAGTTAGATAATTTTTTACTTGATCAAGATTAACATCAGACCAAAAATCAAGTAAAGAATACCTGAATCAAGGAGCTTCTAAACAAGCTAACAGTAAGCAGTTGAACCAAAGAAACGTTAAGATCACCCGCATCAACATTGATAGGCACGTCTCTAGAATATAAACTGAAAGCAAACCCCAGTCCTTATTAGCACACGTGATGTTACCTAGTTTGGGTAAGGAGATGTTTGCAAGGAAACAACCAAGCTTAGAGAGCACCAGGGACCCCTTAGAGGGGGGAAAAAAGCAGGGCTCGTCAACTAAGATGACGATTATATGATGAGTAATTGTGCAAGCTATCCTCCGCCATTAGTTGTCAATTCTAACTCCCCACTTTCAAGTGTCCCAAAGTTAGGCAAAGGGTTGGGTGACCAACCCTCTGGCCATTGCATCCCAGGGGCTTGTTTATATGGTAGGTGGTAGAACACAATAGTATCGCCTGGTCTTCTACCTCAGTTAGTGGGTCTTCCAGTGGTCTTGTTGACTAGAAAAATCTAAAAATATATGCCATTATATGTTTTGTATGTTTTCCCATTGTAAATTATACCTTTCTTGAAGTTTAGAGGTATCTAAGATACAAGCACAAGGAAACTAATGTCCAATCGTTTTATTGAGGCATATTCTTTCATTTATATTTCATTTTGAAATCTTTTAATTAAACACTGTGGGTGTCTGATAGGTTTTGAGCACAGGTTATTATGAAGCTGGAGCCCCCGTGTTCTTGGAGAAAGACCAAACTTCCTCTTTTATTTGCTCATAAAAATGGCTTGCAGGACTACAATCTAATACATGCAGAGGAGTTTCAACTCAACAAAATATTAGAGACAATATTGTAGAAAATGCATTCCAGCTATATATGGCACACATAAAGCTACTTCGCTTTTGTTAATCTTGAGTAAATATCAGAACATTAATATATTTAATCATTCAATATACAAAAGACTTCACAGTTTGGGTCAGGTGCAGAAAATGAAAACTAAATGTCAACACTACAAGGACAACAAAAGAAGCACTTAGGGGTTTCGAATGGGAAAAAAGAAAACTACTTGGAATATGATAGAACAATAGTTTTCAAACTGTGCTTGGAGAAATCCAAATTATCTTGTAAGTGTATTGATGATTTATCAATTATTTTTTTCTAACTATTTTAGTAATATTAATCATAAAATCATATGATAAATTGGTTAATTATCAATAGAGTTCTTTCAAAGGCTTACATTAAATCATAAAGTTTCCATGGACTGTATCATGGCATTATAGAGTTACTGTAGGTGTTTTTGTACTAACTGATTAAAAATATGTTTCTATACAAGTGGGAAATCATTCGTTTATAGCTAGTTCCCCCCCCACTACAAAACATGCATTTTCTTGCTTTGCTGAAATGATTATTTAATTATGTGAGCACCTATCTGCATTCTAACTGGCATGTTCTACATGCAACTTTATCACTGCATTTCTTGTTGGTGGAACTTGGTTTTATTTCAGTCACGAACCTCCTGTTCAGTCAGGACTTTGAAAGAAACAATGTGAGATTCACATTGTTCAGGCAGTTGCAAATTCATCCTCCAAGAGCAGGTGGTCCCATCTGATCTTAAAAAGGTTGCTGTGCATTCAGTGAGGTCATCCAACTCCACAGAGTCAGATATCATCCATGCACCGATGATAATCAGTTATATTCTTCGACCTCTGGTCAACCCAATGTTCTTGTTACATTACCTCTTTCTCAGGATAATGAGCACTGCTCTACATTGTCAATAGTTTTCTGGATGCAATTGCCATATACATTCTTGCCATATATAAAACCTTTCATGGCCCAGGGCTGAATTATTTGCAGAATTTCCTGTCTTCAATTATTTCTGCTTGTCCCACGAGTTCAGGCAAAGTTGGCATTATTTTAGACCCCTTGATTAAATAATGTCATTTGATGGGAACCAGGAAATGTGTCTTTTGCTTTATCTGCTCTGTGCAACACCAAGAACCAGATTTTTCTGACCATTATGGTTTTTGTGCTGCATTAATAACTTGGCTTTCCTTCTGTTCCCAAGTATTGAGGTAGAAAGTTAAGTGAGCCTGTTTGAAGGCTTGTTGATGTGGACGTATGTGTGTTGCTCTGAACACAATGGGACAAATTGAATGAATGAGGAAAAAACAAAAAACCAAGTCGAGTATTTATGTCATTCCACCTAAAGTTAGAGTGGCCAACCCTTCTTAGAAGGGCATTCAGACTTGGGTTTGCCATCAGGCTTCCTGGAATCATGGAGTCCATTTAAATAGTTGCGTTGTTTGTTATGTTCAACATTTACTCCCCCATAATTTTGGTCGTTATTATTGCATCAATGGTGGGTTCCCCCCAGTTCGGCCGAACCGGCAGTGGTTTGGTGGCCTGGTTTGCTGGAACCGGCAGTGACCCAAGCCTGCACGCCTCTGAACCAGCAACATCAATGCCGCCATCTTGTTTTTATTGCACTGACAATGCACACATCAAGCGCATGTGCGCGGCACGCACAAGAGCGAACCGGCAGTAGTGCCTGCCGGAACGCACCCCTGCATTGCCTGCACTGCCCAGAGTCATTTGTGAGATTGGTGGCTATATAAATTCGATCAATCAATCTCAATCATCATTTTCATAATTGTGCGTGAATTCCGGGAGACATTTGTAGAGCTAATAAGGCATGCAAATCCAATGCCAAAAACAAAAGTTATATAGTGAAGACAACGGACATTTAAGGATGCAACTTTATACTTCAAAATTCTGTTTCTCATCTGTCTAATCTGCATTTTCCAAACAAACGTGAAATTGGTTACCTGCAACTTTGTTCTAAAAACCTAAAATGGCAAACCCCCAGCTGAGGTGATATTTGGCAAGTTGATATTTTTTGTAATAAATCCAAGCTTCCTGCAGCAGAGAAAGGGGAAGATGCTTCTTTGGATCCTCTCCCTGGATTTTCTGAGTTAGAAATGCTTAAAAACCACCTTCTGCCTGGCGTAACTTTGCCCTGGTTATCTGGCTGGGTTGGGGTTCTGCTTCTTCATTTCTGATGGGCGTCCTCTTTTTGGAGTATCTTCAAATGAGCCATGATTTCAGCCAATAGAAATTACTGATTCTAATAATCAGTTTCCAGCCATTTGTGGGGCCTTAAAGAGAGCAAAGCAAAAGTACAAAAACAAAAGCAAGCCAAAGCAGGTATATTTGGGTGGGTTTAAGGGTAACTTTGAATTAAAACACAACAAAATGCACTATAAGATTTGGTGATTTGTTCGTTTGAGTTTGAGTAGAGTGATCTAAGGATGCCGGGGAATAAATTAATTCTTGTGGGACACAATTGCCCTGAATGTTGCAGAAAACATTAAATGTCATTCATCAGAAGAGAAAGAATTATCCAACTCTACATCTCAACAAGAACCAAACCTACCTGCAAATTTAATATGAAACTTATTTTCAGGCTTCAGTATCTGAACGTACAATGGACAATTTGGAGCAAAATCTTTAACTGCCCAAGCTCTTAAAATGGTTTGATGGTCCTAGAATAAAACATAAAACAGCACATCAGAAGGTTTAAGACAAGATACAAAATTGACTATATTAATTAATATAAATGCTCATGTATAGCTGACAATGTGCTATTAAAAATGCAAAAAAGCTTCCTTTATTTGACACATGCTTTTTCAAGGAAGAAGTCTTTCAGCTTCTATACTTTGAACTATTTTTCAAACATAAGAATATCCCATAGTTTTGTGCCAATTATAGCAGAATTCATAAGTAAATATACTGCTGTTAAAAATAACACAAAATGATTCAGACCAGATTTTCCCTTAAATGACTTTAATATGACTTACAGTCTGAGCTTCTGGAACTCAGGTAGATCACGAAGGTTTCCAAATCAATTTCAGAATGGGATATCTTACCCATGCACATTTTCTTTTCTTATATCTATTTAACTTATACAATGCATTTTGAACATGACCATTTCTACATGGGCACTTTTAGATAGTACACGATTTGAACTGGGAGCCACTGGCTTGTAGATCCCATTGCATAAAACTACACTATAGCAAAACATCCGTGGAGATTCCCAGTCATCCAGGAGGTCCCGGTCGTCCCAAAGGGGCTTTTTTCAAGAGGCAACTGGGCTTTCTGCTTTTTCCTCTGAAGACGTTTTGCTTCTCATCCAAGAAGCTTCTTCTTCAGCAGTTTTAATGAGAAGCAAAACATCTTCAAAGAAAAAGCAGAAAAAGCACCTTTGAGACTATCTCAACGTATTAATGTTTTATTATGACGTCTTCTTTGAAGAGAAATTGGACTGCATTACAAGTTACACAAATTTCATACAAATAGGAATCCCAATAGCAGTGACAAAACCATATATGAAGCAGGCATCTGACCGATATTTTCTGCAATTTCTACATATAATAAACAGCATTGTTACATCCAATGAAAGTGAGGAATCAAATGCTTGCTCCCAAACTCTATTGTCCTGTCCTGTCCTGTCCTGACCTATCCCATCCAATCCCATCCCATCCTACCATACCCTACCCATTTGAAAACCTCAGAATATTTCTTCATGTGCAAGGAAACATTCCTTTGTGGAATGTTTTTTTAATACGTGATTATAAGCTAAGGAAATACATCTCCAGCATAGGTAATTTTTGGGGACAAAAAGGAAGAGAGTTTTTTTCTGCTACTCATTCAGAATGCTTAGTCTTATAACACTGACCTTAAGAACTAGTTACTACAAATTTACATAAACAAAGCACAGAAGAATAAATAGGTATAATTAAGCAGTTGACCTGTGAGAAAGATTACTGTTTGGGGGAGAGAGGGGGGGAGGGGGAGAGACAATTTATATGTACATGCATAAGGAAAGCAGATTGTTAAGTATTTGGAATCAAAACAGTTTTAACAGAAATTTTTCACGCATGCAAATATACATAAATGGAAATTGTTGGAAGAATTATCAACAGAATAATAGATCAATTAATTCATTTTTTTTAAGATCTTCACTTTCATTTCAGTACTTTACAACCAGTTGCTCTTAACAAACATAAAGAGCTTGACTGAAAAGTTCTATTAGAAAATCACAAAAATTCAGCACATTAAAATGTTCCTTTTAATAATGCTTCTAAATTCTACGACATTGTTCCTTTGAGCTCTGTATCAGACTTTTTATATTTTTAATTGTCTTCTGAAAAATACAAGACAGAATAATTTACAAAAACTAATGATGCTAGGAAATGAAATGGATTGTCTAGTCATAAAGTTGCTTGGGTAAGAAAAGAGAGAAAGAGAATAGCATAATTCATTTGTGTGATGTCAGCAGATAAGAAAGGCTTATATCTGGTCGGATAAAGACAGAAAAATTCATTTGAAAAGTTAAAGACAATTAATATCTTTAAATTAAAGGCATTATTTCAACAGAAGTAAGATGAAGTATTTTGGCTTAGAATTAAAAGCAGAATAGCATGGCTAAGTTTCAAAAACCTGGTTTTTGAACTCATCAAGCAAGAAATTGACATGAATTCTATTGATTGGTAAATTTTTGTTCTCAGCTGAGAATACTAAAGAATAACAAACAATCAGAGGGGGATGTTTTCAAAACAGTTTTAGCCGGTGGGGTTTATATTGTAATTTCCTTGCTGAGCTTCAATAAATCATGCTTGAAATTGAACGTTGACAAGTCTCTGTGACAGTTGACTTTGAACTTCTCCAGAGCATTTCTTGTTGACATCCTCACATAATATTGAGAACAACTTATCTACAAAGAGATACTTACTACCAATATAGTGTTATGTTGGGTCTGAATTACTTCTGTAGCTTTTCTATTGTTCGAAGCTTAAGACCCTGCATCTTACTAATCTTACTTCCCTACTTTATACCGTTTGCCTGATAGCCTGAAGATTATGATAAATAAATCAAGCTAAAGTACAGTTGCTAAAAAATCAAAGTGTTTGATTTTTAAGCTATCTAATCACAGCTTATATGGACAGACTCCTGTGAAAGTAGACATTAATGTCATTTTATTCTAATTGATTGAAGCGGGAATTCTTTCCAGACAACGTGTCTGGAGAAATTTGTGGTTCTCCATGACAATACAGAGCTGACCTAATTTCTGAATGTTCAGGAAAAATAATTACACTTTCAGTCACACAGACCTTTACTGGATTAATATCCAGTGAGTATTTCTCCTGAAATATTGAAAATCTGCAGATTGTCTGCAATATACATGGACCAACAATTTGATTGGCTAGAAAACAGCTATCCCAATAACTTTATAAATAGTATTATATGGCATAAAACTACATATTAAACTTTACTTTTATAAAACAATCTTGATTGGGTAATATCTAAGATTCCTATTTAGCTAATTTTCAATTTTCTGTGTTTTTTATTCATTTGTTAATATCAGTGGTACAAAATTATATTGTAAATAAAATCCTGGAACCAAAATAGCTTGGTAGATTAAAAGATCTTCAAACACAAGGATGAATCAATTCTGTATACTTCATTTATGCTCTTGATGCATTTTGAATAATTCTGTTTTAAAGGGAACTTTAAAAATGTTACAAAGAAGTTGGCCTTATTTCAGTCAAGTTAATCAATGAATTATTACTGATGTTGCTTTCGGGAGGAGAGAGAAGTTGCAGATAGTTAGTCCTAAATGAAATGATTTCTTTTTTCAGGAAACAAAAATGCCTTGTTGTAAAAATAGAGCACTCCCAAATCTCATCAACCATCCCAAACTGTAAGTTATAAAATCTTTCTCATACGCATTTATTCAGTTCATCAGATGATGAGTAGATGATGCATGAAAACATATGCAATAATAAAATTAGTGTTTAAGATTTCACAAATCTCTCTCTTTATTCCTCTAAATGATTAATAGTTACCTCTTTGAAAATTATTTGATTTACTTTTTATGATAGGATAATAATTCTCACTATACATAATTTGGAAATAAACTGGAAATACAACCATTCTCTTTGAAATTATAGTCATATGTATCTGCAAAATTTCTACCTAGTCCTCTCTGTGTTTCTGATTAGCAGAATACATATTACGTAAATATAGCTTTGTTATTTTGTTTAAATCACCAGCATCATCATTATTGCCACCATCACTGCCCCTGTTTTCATATAGCCTAAATTCTAACACCTAGCCTCTTGATGTAGGAAAAACACTGAGAATTTAGACATGTTATTGTGGAGAACTAAATGAGTTATTTAAAACATGAATGTTCATGCTCCCCTTCAATAAAACTGTCAGGATAGATTATGGTACAGTAATAAAAGCAAAAAATGATAGATATAAAACTAATAGCAATCAAATGGGAGAACAGTCAAAAGCAGCAGTTAAACCACAGTGCAGTTGATGAAAGATTTTATATACAGGGCTTTGGTAGATTGGAAAGCAAATCACAACAATATGATAAATCTACTGTGACCCTTATGCTTTGGCTCGGTTATCAGTGCTATTGCATCCATATAGTGTCATTTTATCACTAATACTTTTATTTCTTTCCAAATAGTGGGAACAAATAGGTTTCAATCAGCATGGAGTTTTCTGCAACCCACAACTTTTCCTTTTGGTTTATTTTTTCAGTGTGCAATCAAGTGAGACTCAGAAGAATCAAAAGAAAGACATAATTTATGACCAGCAATTTAGCTGAAGTTCCATTTCCTGGACAGAAGTGCAGAAGTGACATATTTTACGACATTGTTGTACACCACATAAAGTTGCCTTTGGTGATACGGGTGACTATATAAATTTGATTAATACCATAAAAAGGGGGAAGCGTTAGTACAAGCAGTGCCGCCACGACAAGGCCCTTCCCCGTAGGCACTGGTTATAGGGGAGAAAAAAAGTTGCAAAAATGATATTTGGCTCCAGTGATACAGCAAAATCTGGTCTTATAATTATTCTTTTGACAAACGTGGTATAAGCCAGTCTTCCTTCCTAGGTAAAATTACCCAACTCCTCCAATAATTATCACTGGGACGTAAACCATACACCTATTACTGAGGGTAAAATGGACAAGAACATTGACCTGGAACTCCTCCTTCATGTCACTCAGTAATGTATGAAATTCAAGTCAAGCAGAATTGTGAAATACATCTCAGTTCTTTTCTCTATCTGATTCTGATCAGAAAGTCCAGAGAGTTTCATAAAGATTGCCCCCAAACAGCAAAATAATAGTACTTAAATGATAACAAAGGAATGTGGCAGCTATGGTGCCCAACAAATTAAGCGCTGCTTGCAATTTCAGTATGATGGCTTCAATCTTGTGGAAAGAATGGCAAAAAATTTTAATGTTGCATTTTTTTTTACTGCATGTGTAATGTAGGTAAATGTAGGTACGTATCAGGATAAGCAGAATAAAAAGCAGTCATTCATTCCTCCCAAATTCTGAACATTAGACATGATTTGGAATATGCAATGATTTATAAGAACAAACATTTCCTACCAAGCAACCATGTTGCCAGAAATCTAGAGATAGATGAATTTGTAAACCAAACCTAACCAGCAGAATGTGAAATGGGGTAAGCAAGCAGAACATTCGGAATTCCCTAAACATTACCGAAACTAACACCAATTCTAATGAAATTGGCATTAAGGCCGTCATTTCCAGAGTTTGATTCTGGGCCACAGAAATGCTTTGAGTAGAGCAGCCCACGAGCCGGATGCCTCGTGGTGGCCCTGCCCCCGCCTGGTTTAGAGAAAAGGGGGAAAGTCCCGATATGTCACATGATGATGCCATGACGACACGGGTTTGACACCCCCGGAGTAGAGTAAACTTTACAAGATCAGGTTGAAATGAAACTTGTCCTAATGGTAGGACCAGCCTAAGAAACTTCTTAAGTCTTGCTATTAATAGTTGTTTATACTACAGAAAACACTAGAATGTGTTATCATGCAGGTCAGAATATATGTTAAGATCTGATCTATATAAGGCGACTCTATTTTAAATTATGCCACTTGAATTTTGTTGTTGTCCATTTATAACATTTAACCTCCATTTCTTTTTTAAAATCTCAAGCTAGTTTATAATAAAATTCAATGATTAAACATATATATATATATATGATTTTTCTGGCTCAATAGACATATAAACTATTTCCTAAAGATTAAAAAAAATGGGGAAGACTTAGAATAGAACTTAGAATAAGGATAAGTAATGACTATTACTTGGATCTTCCCTGAGTGATTTAGCTATTCTACTGCCTTTGATGGAACTGTTTCACAATGTGAGAGTATTAAACTCGGAAGTCTAGTTTTAAAAATAGTCTGCATATAAGGGAGCAATTACTATTCTAATCATTTTATTTTAAAATTGACTGTATGAAGTCAAGATAGTAAAATAGCTTCATTTATCATATTTTAAGAGGACTTAATATACATTTTAATAATATATGTCTTCATATATATAGAAGACTCAACAGCATATATAAACATATTAATATTTTTATCCAGCTCAAAAAATCCCACATAATTCTACATTGATTGATTATTTGCTATTTAATGAATGTCAACTCATAGCAATCACCTCTTTTATTTCTGACCCATTAACTTAACTATAAAAATATTAAAAACACATATAAAAATGTAAAAGCATATATAGATGTATTTGGAACGTACCGCTGCAGTTCTGTCCACTTCACAACGGCTGCTTAAAATAAAACAGGCCTCCGCATTATCCATTCTAAAAATCAGAAAGTTTAGGGAAATGTTTAGGAAACTGTTTTTAACATGCCCAGGAAACTTCTAAAGATAGTTTAAATAAGTACTTGCTTTAAATGTAAACTTTAGGCCAAATTAAAATCTCCCTCCCCCTACTTTTTAAAGAGAAAGTAAATCATATTAAATCAAATATATACTTCTGTTAAAAATACATAGCACTTAGATTTATATACAACTTCACAGTGCTTTACAGCCCTCTCTAAGTGGTTTTTACAGAGTCAGCATATTGCCACCAACAATCTGGGTCCTCATTTTACCAACCTCAGAAGGATGGAAGGCTGAGTCAACCTGCATCAAATATAAATTATACACCTGTATTTTTCTCAGTCTAAATCAGAGTAAAATTCCTATTTTAGACCATGTGCATCAGCTAAAAAAAAAGGAAGCAAAATTGTGCCCATTCTCTGCAATGGTATTTTTGTCAACCAGAATATATCAATTTTAAACGCACTTATTCTGCATATCAGACTGTGGATTCCATCAACTAAGTTTGTAATGTATGCAACAGCATTTCAGATTTTGATAGATGAAAGCAAGATTTGTATGTGTGTGTATATGCAATGTCACATAAGAAATATGTGTAAAGTCAGTTTAAAAAAAAGCTAGGTAAGACTAGCTAAGACTTCCTAGTAAGTCTTTTGTCCCACTGCTCTGTTCCTGTCTTCCTCCTTTTCTTTGTTTTAACACTTCCACTCCCATCAATTTTCCCCAGGCCACCCTCACAAAAGTACTTTATATTTCTCTTTGTTGGGGCATAGCCTCCTACTTCAATTTTCCTTATGCCACTAACAACCTTCAAAACCACTTTTGTCTGCCTTCCCCCCCATTTGTTGGGACATCTCTTTTTACAGTTTTCCCTATACCACTGCCAAGACTGATGGAAGTTTTTTGTCTGCTTCTTATTTCCCTCGGTTTCTCTCCCTTTGTTTTGCCCCTATTTAAAAAAAGATTCTATTAACAATAAATTAAAATAAACCATTTTAAAGAATTCTATACTCAATACTTTTAAATGTATTGTGTATAGATTTTTAAAATCGTTTTATTTAAAAATATTGAGTATAGAATTCTTAAAAATGGCTTATTTTAATTTATTGTGTGTGGAATACTTTTAACTGGTTTTATTTTAATTTATTGTGTGTGGAATACTTTAATTGATTTTATTTTAAATTATTGTGTGTGGAAAACTTTAAAATGGTTTTATTTTAAATCATTGTGTGTGGAATCTTTTTTAAATTGTCTTAGACTATTTTAAAAAAGATTCTATCAACAATAAATTAAAATAAACAATTTAAAAATATTCTATCCACAATAAAAGTATTGTGGATAGAATATTTTTAAATGGTTTTTTTTAATTTATTGTGTATAGAATATTTTACATGGTTTTATTTTAATTTATCGTGTATAGAATATTTTTAAATTGTTTTTAAGGATTTTTTATTATTTATAGAATATCTTTTTTCAAATTATTTTTAGGGATTTTTTATTCATTTATTGTTTATAGAATGTTTATTACAAGAAATGTTATTCCTTTTTGCAAATGTTTTATTTGTGATGCAATATGTTGCTTTTAAGTGTACAGGTAGGTACATAGTTTATGTGTCTCAAAGTGGCTGCTTTTCTATGGGCAGGCCAAGTTGGTGCAAGGCAACTTTTCCAGATTTTGTGTGTTTCTATGTGATACCTGGTTGTTTAGGTAATTGTGAAGTGGTTGCTGGTTCTGTGAGCTTCCTGGCGCTGTCTTTTATAATTTCCCACAATGCCTTGATGGTTTTTATTCCAGTGACTTTGTCTTTCCTGTCCTTAGGGTTAAGGAAAAAACCTGGTTTCATCTGCAGTCTTTTGGGGGGAAATTGTTATTTTTTGGTGTTTTCCTGGCACTGTCATAGTGTGGGTGTGTGGGTGTGTAATGTCCCGCAGTTATCTACACATTAATAATGATCAAGTACTAATAATATTTCCATATACATTTTAGTGACCTTTCCTTACTTAATTGGTGTTTTCTTTCAAACTTTTAGATTTCTAATTTCCGTTTCTGTTACTTAGCAATTGATAAAATAAATCCCATGTGAAAAAGTATTCGAAGCCTTCTTGATTTTAATTGTCAATTTATTCATTCCTGCACATTCTAATATTTATTCATTTTATATCTTTGTTTTTCCACTGTTGTGCAAACACAATTCCAGCAACTGTTAACATGTGTAAAATTAAATATGTATTGTATTCCCTTTGAAATGCCCAACCAAATATTACTGGTTTTAAACCCATATCTTGCTTTACCATTGCTTCTAATCATGACACCACTAACTCTTGAATAGCTACTTGGTCTGTCCTAAGTACTGAACCTAATTCATATATTCCTGTTTTTTTAACTGAGGAATAAATTTCAGAAAAAGAAATCTGTATTGCACTGTGAATCTACCTATGACATTCATTCTTGATCTAACTTCTTAGATGAAAAACTATATCTTTCCTGTTTGTTGTGGGACATCCTTCCTGAAAAGACTGTACATTGTTGGGTGAAAACAGAGGTCCCTTCTGTTACCTGTAGTGTAGTCCTCAGCTTACAACCACAATCGAGTCCAATATTGTTTTATTTCTTCTGCAGTTAGTATTATTTAACAGAGGCAACAGAATGTGACCGCTAGGACAGTCATCTTTCCTATGTGTAAGTAGCTGTTTTATTGCTTTGTGTGCTTGTTTCATCCTTAATATAGTAGTTCAAGCAATTAAAGTCTTCCTTTCTGTGTCTCTTTGTGCAGGCCATTCATTGGAGCAGAGTGGTCAATGGGTGACTTCAACACACAAAAGGACAGTAATCTTCCTTTTCTATTATTTTGCGTGCTGGTTTCATCCTAATGCAGTGCATGCAATGAAAGTCTTCCTCTCTGTGCCTCTTCTTTGTGCAGGCCATTCATTCGAGTCAGTGATATTGAAGACTGGCAAGGACAGTCATCTTCCTTCTGTAAGTAGCTCCTTTATTGTTCTGTGTACTTATTTTAATCTTATTTAAGTAGTAAGTAAACAAAATAATAAATTTCCTTTTTAATATATTTTTGTAGATCATCCATTGGGGCGAATAATTCAGTGACACTGGTGGCCACTCCCACTTGGTCATATGACTGCCAAGCCACTCCCATCCGGCGACACGACTGCAAAGCCACTCCCACCCAGTCACATGGCCGGCAAGCCACTCCCACAAAGCAGGTCACCTACAGAAGAGGTTCCAATTTTTTTTTGAAACCCACCACTGTGCGAGACTCTTAAGAGCCCCCACATTTGTCCAGCTGGAGAACTTCCTGTCGACCCCCTGTATCTATCACATCTTAACAACACAGACATAAACCAGATTTAAACTGATTTACAAATGCTTAATTCTACACTACAAAAAACTTTAAAATTATTTATTATCATTTGAACTTGGTACATGAGCTGTCTCTGGTTGTTTCAATGAAGAATGATAGAAAGCACATTTACCAGCCTTCTCACTGTGTTCTGTACCAGCTCTTTACTCAGAGCTATATTTAGGGCCCTTACAGACATCCAAATGCTTTTTATTTATTTAAACTACAATACAATGGGTAGGAGTTTCAGGACAATTGGCAAGTAGCGAATTGGCAAATAATGGACTGAATAATGGAGCAAGGCAAAGGTTCTAGAAATTACTAGTTTAACCAAGAAATAAAGGAAATAAAGGCATTAAAGAAAAAGGGGACTGAACACGGGAAGTCTAACCCTTTACCTTAAATGATTCTCTATATTGCACACAAAATGGGTAACAGGCAGAATGAGATGGATCATGGTGTCAAGGCAAGTATAACAAAACAGGGGTTATAGAGACATAGTGGGATGAGTTCCAGCAGTGGAATACATTTTTAATGGGTACAGCTAGCTTCAAAGCAAAGGGCAGCACAGGGAAAGTTGTCACAGATTCATATATTAACCTCTGGGAGCAGAACTCCATTGATCTGATGGAAGAGTGATGTAACAGAAGAACTCACTTGTTAATCATTTACTACAGACCACCAAACAAATCAGAAGACATTATTAAAACAGATAAATGAATCCTCAAAAATAAAAACCCAAAACAGCTGTGATGCGGATACTTCAACTATCCTGTCATTTATTGGGAGACTAATTTTGCCATAAACAACTCAGAATATTTGATTGTATTGGTAATAATTTTCTCCTTCAAAGGACTTAAGTAAACAGAGCACCTGCTACCTTGGATTTGGTTTTTACTAATAAGAGGAGCTGACTGAAGATATTAAATCTGAAAGAACTCTGGGTGCAAGTAACCGTGTTGTTAGGTGGTTTTTTAAAAACAAAACAAAGGGCCTAGTAAAAAACAAACCATGGATAACAGAAGAACAATTTGAGTAAACTAAAATAAATATTAAAGAAAACGTCATAGGGAGAAATACTTAAAGCCAAAGATGCTGCTGCAACCAGCTGGGATTTCTTAAATAAAATGAAGTTAAGAATAGTGCAATTTTAAACAATATCAATGATGAAGAAAATTTAGGAGATGTTGTTATCCCCTCAAGGTAGACCTGGTGAATATTTTATTGACATTGATCAATTTGAACAGAATCTTGAAAGTCTGAGTTTTTCCTCTCCTTCCATCTTAAGCTCTTAATGATTTAGGGACAAGTCAGGATTAGCTTCTTTCTCACATCTTGTGAGCCGCCCTGTCCCCCCCCCCCCAGGGAAAAGGGCGGCATACAAATAAACAATCTAATCAATCTAATCTAATCCTGGTCTTAAAGTGTTTTCACAAGTCATCTCTGTCTCATTTCTTTAATGTTCCGGGGTATTTCTCAGAAGGACCAGGGGATTTAAAGACATTTAAATTAACTAAAAGACCCTTTACATCCTTACTGAATTGTATCTTCCTCTATTATATTTAATCCCAGTGTATGCTACTCAAGATTTTATATCCTTTGAATGTAAAAACATCTGTTTTCTTGTGATCATCTGTTAAGATTTGTCCATTTGGAGTAAGAAGTGATCCAACCCTAAAGACCTCTTTCAACAATCTTTGAGTAGCTCTGGAAAACTGGAGAGATGCAAGGGGACATATTTTTTGAAGTGTACTCAAGAGAAACAATCCCACGAATTATAGACCAATGAGCCACACCATCAATACCTGGAAAGACGCTAGAGCAGATAATAAAACAGGCCACTTATAACTGTCTTGAAGCCAATTTTGTGATGGTTGAAAGTCAGCATAGCTTCATCAAAAATATATAGCATGAGACAGACCTTATTTCCTTCTTTGACAAGGTAATTTCTTTACTGGACAAAATAAATGCTGTGAATATAAACTCTCAATTTCAGCAAAGCTTCTGATAATCTTCCACGTCAGTCTCGTTTCTAAAAGCTTTTAGAAGTGGTTTTTATGGCACCACATTAAGTTAGTAACTTGCTGACTGCAAAAAGGTACATATCCAAGCTCCATAAGATTTATATGCCAACCATCTCATACACATTGACCCTGGCTAGCTAATAACTAAAAAATAACAACAAATATATATATTTAAAAAGTTGCTCCATTTTAGAAGAAAACAACCATGACACTCTTGCCAAGGAGCCATAATAATCCAATCTCAAAATACAGATGTGCTGGGTTCAAACCCAATGCTAGCCCAGCAACTAGAGCAGGGCTGACGAACTTGCGGCCCACGGGCTGGGTGCGCCATGTGCTAGCCCCGCCCGCCCCCACCCGGTTTAGCAAAGGGAGGAAAGTTCCAAAATGTCACATGACATCCCTGTGATGAAGTGAGTTTGACAGTCCTGAATTAGAGGATGAGTCAAGACTTCGTAGCTTTTCAAAAGACTAAGAAGATCCATCTCCTATCTTAAGGCTTGAGGCTATTGGATAGGCTCTGCTGTGGAAAAGACGTGTATTCTAGGGTCCCTCAGATAAGGCTGTTTAGTAGAGGGGGTGTGGAACATACCTCGGACAGATACCTCAGGGATGGACAATTTTGGAAATCTTACAGACTGAGGGGTTATCCTACCTTGTTTCATCTACCAGTTATCCCCTCATTACAATATAAAGCAAAAAGTTATCACACCTATAGAAGCAAAGTTAACGGCATTTCCCCCAGCTCAGTTATGTTGAATCTGAAGCAGCTCTCTGCCTTTTTATTTCTCTTTTCTATGGAATTATCAAACATGAAATTACCTCCATTACTTGAACTATATGATTTAAAATGATCATGGTGTTCTTTTAACAAAATATGAACTTGAGTCCCTTATATATCTTGTTTTTCACGGGGGTTATTGAAGAGTATAAAAACTGAGATGCTGAGGAACAAAAAAAGCTCAGAGTTTTATTTTTTTGGTTAATATAGCCAGAACATACTAAACACTTCATTTACCAGAAGGCTTATTAGGAGGGAATGCGATGATAAGATGCTCATTATAAAAAGAGAAAAGCCCACTGCTGCTTAGCAACTACTACTACATTTCTTACAATATGGTCTATTAAATTCCTACATTTATTCTGTGTTTCTTAAAAATGGTCTATTAAACTGCTTCCCGTACTGTTTAAAAATGATAAAAGTACATTCAATTACATAACTTGTAAGGATAAATAAACATTTTAATGGTTGCTTTGCTTTGAATTTACTAAGGCCAAATAATAGTGCAGGTATGTTTAAATAACAGTTTTATAGAAATTCACATTTACCATCTAATTCAGAGAAAATCACAAGATTCTTTTGAGCAAAATAGGGTATCAATCCATTGTGTTTATTAGTGATTTAAAATAAGTAATTATCGCAATCACTACTAAACAGGCATGGACAGATACCCTAATTCATATTTAAAATTGGAAATGTTTTTAATTTTTTTAACGATCTATTCATTCAATGACATATAATACAGGGAGTCCTCGACCTGCAACCACAATTCAGCCCAAAATTTCCATTGCTAAGCAAGGCAGTTAAATGTGTTTTGTTCCATTTTATGATTTTTTTTGTCACAGTTGTTAAGTGAATTACTGAAGCTGCTAAGTAAATCATGTAGTTATAAATGAATCTGGCTTCCGCCATTGCTTGTTGGAAGTCGGCTGAGAAGATGACAAATGGGGATCACATGATCCCAGAACAGTGTAATTGTCAAAAATACATGCTAGTTGCCATGCACTCAAATTTTGATCATGTGACCATGGGGACGTTGCAACAGTAATAAGTGTGAAAAATGGTCGTAAGTCACATTTTTCAGTGTCATTGTAACTTAAAATGGTCCCTAATGAATAGTTGAAAATTCAGGACTACCTGTATTATTTCCTTTGAAAATTTGTATTTCTATATTATTTTCTATAACATTTTTAAAAACAAGATTCTTAATCAAGAATCATTAGGTGTTGGGAATCAAACAGGTTTTATAAATAAATAAATATTCATTCTTAATAGGAAAACATCTATTTTATAAGAACTAATTATGCAAAATGATTATGTATTACTCCCATATATTCAAACCACTACAATCTCATAACTATATATTTAGGAATTAATTTCACTGAAAGTTACTGCAGAGTAAAATATAGAAGATTGCACCACGGGAAATTTTGCAGCTCCTAAACTTGGAAATCCTGGAAGTCATAAGAATTAAGTTATACAAATTATAAAATAATACTTAACATGGTAAAAACAAAAGTTATTGCAATGCTAGTTTGGTTTCAAATGGGTTCCTACCTTTGTTATTCAATGATTTCTTTTTAAAATCATTAATAAAGATTAAAGCAGTGGGTAGGCTATTGTTAAAATCAAATAGCGCAGTTCAGGGATGTGAGGCTGTGAGTTTGACACCCCTGGTGTAGTTAAAGCTAAAAATGACTGGAGATTAAAAGGAAATGAAATGATGGAAATGCTTAATCCATCTGCATCTTAGTCTTTCATATAAGTTTTAAGAATTCCTTAAAATCAAAATATAACTTCATGGTTAATAGAGATGAACATGAAAAAGGGCCCGTTTGGTCTAGAACAGTGTTTTTCAACCACTGTGCCGCGGCACACTAGTGTGCCGTGACATAGTATAAGGTGTGCCGTGGGAAAAACACTTTATATATAGTCAATATAGGCACAGAGTTAAATTTTTTTAACATTTTCTAATGGTGGTGTGCCTCGTGATTTTTTTCATGAAAAAAGTGTGCCTTTGCACAAAAAAGGTTGAAAAACACTGGTCTAGGGGTTAAGGTACCAAGCTAAAAAGCAGGAGATTGTGAGTTCTAGCCCTCTCTTAGGCATAAAAGCTGGCTGGGTGATTTTGGGCCAGCCATGTTCTCTAGCAGCATAAATCACCTCAAAGGGTTGCTGTGGTGGGGAAAATAGATGAGATGGGCAGCACATAAATGTAACAAATAAATAAAATAAAATAGGAGCAGGAAAAAATATTAAATACATTTGTGCCTCCATTTTTTAATGAAAGTAATCAAGGAGGGAGATATAAATAAAACAAACAAAGTAAAATGAGAAATCTATGAACCAAATCCGCCCATACTGCATATCATGGTCCCATAGCGACTCAAATATTTTAAATTTAGCCCGGTCAGAGAATGGACAGGAAGTCAGAGTCCATATTGAAAAAAAGATACTGAATGACTAGCTTATATCGAGACTCTTCTTCGTTATGACAAAAAGTCTTGGTGCACATAATGGGCTTCAATTAAGGAAAACAACATAGTGAAACTTTAATGAATGCCTGCCCCAAGGAGTTTCAAAGAAGGTGTAAACTTTTAATAAAAATACAGCTTGAAGCCTTGGAGACAGACTTATATGAGCACTGATCAATTCAGTTCAGAAGTAAATTTCCAAAACAGTTGGAAGGAAGAACACAACGGATAAAAAGCACACAAAGTAATGTCTTTAATTAAATATCTGTTTAGCATTATTTCTTCATTTATCTGTTAAATTTAAGGACTGTTCATCACCCTCTGTGACCCTGGGCAGTTTACATTTGTAACAAATGTTCTCTGGGTTATCACTAAAAGAGTTTTATGGTACAATCATAAGTAACCAATATATTATTTTAAGAGGTTTACCCATTGTTTGGTACCTACTTTGCTCTCAGGAGATCTTGATCCTTCAGTGCTGAACCTTGCAAGTAGATGACCCTTTGGGACCACATGGGAATTTGAAGCACTCTTCGAACCTGAACATCCATCTCAGTGGGACACAATATAACCACATAGTAGTCCTATAAAAATGCATGTTGTAAGAATCAAAAAGAACTAGAAGAAATATTACATGGGTATATTTCATGGATGTTTTCCGTTTAAAATTTATCTTGGAAAAACTTAGTTGAGAGAAGAATAGTTGAAGGATAATTTATTTTTTCACATTTCTAAAGAAGAAAAATGTTCCTATTTATTTCAATAATTATTTTATCAATGCCAAAGTTGCTTTGCTACATATCAACATGTAATGCTTAGTCTCATGCAGAGATGAGTTGAAATCACTTCCTTTGACAACAAATGTTAAAGCATTACGCACGCTGAAAAGGAATCTATGTTTAACAGCAGAAAACGTCAGCTTTGGTGGCTACTACATAGATCTCATTAATCATTAAAAAAGGCTCAGAATTTGACGAAACAACATAAATCTAGTAAAAGGAAGTCCTGGATGTTTTATAGGCCTTTTTAAAATTTTAGAATAACTTAAATTTAACAGATATATAGGTCTGTGACCCATAACACTGCTAAGATTTCATTTGTATGTGAAATAAAATTGTTAACAAATGAGAATATTTCTGGCTGAATTGAGATAAATGCTGATCTGCTTGACTTACCTGGAGTCTAGGATGAGCATAGAATTCATTTAGAAAATCCATAAGGAGGTCAATCTTAAGAGAACTGACACACAAAACAACATGTTTCTCTGTCTGAGCTCTGTGTCGGCTATAATTTCCACCCGATTTTTGTCTTTCCATCCACAAATAAGCCAGCTGCTCAAACTGCAATAAAATAAATTTCAAGATGAAGTACAGCCTCAAGAAGTCAACGAGTAAGAAACCACGTAGTCCAATTGTCTAGACCAGAGATGGGGAACAATGGGCCCTTTATGACTTGTAGACTTCCAACTCTCAGAATTCCTGAGCCAGCATTCTAGGAATTGAAGTCCACAAGTCATAAAGGGCCCATTGTTCCCCATCTCTGGTCTAGATATTTGTTTGCTGCAATTTAATTTAGTTTGGATCATGGCAATATCTCACATACAGATATATAATAAGTGAACAAAGAAGAATAACCTAGCAATACACAACACGCTTGAATATTAATGTGTATTACCATATCACATATACTGTACTTTCTACTTAGTGGAGTGTAGCCAGTGGTATGTTGGCTTCCTTGGTTCTTCTGTAAAGATTTTAGCTGTAATTTATTAATTTAAGCGGTAAATTTGTATGTGCGCTCATTTTGACTTAGCTCCTTTGTTAATGAGAGAGTCAAGATTTAGTCTGAGAAGTCTACCCCTAAAAAGAAATTGTGGCTTGTATTGTCATAATTCTTCTTTGGTTATTAATAAATCAAAGTAAAAAAAGTTATTGTTTTCCCCCCCAAAAAGAACATCACAGGTATAGATGATTATTAGATGGTGAGCCATCTGAATGGAAGACAGATGCAAGAGGTTCAGGAAGCTGCATGAAACAGACCCCCAAGAGAATTAAATTACTAAACAACACAAAAATAGATGGAGATATGGAAATAGAAATGAAAAAGGATTTGGTGTAATGATAAAATGTCTAGTGCATAGGGGAAAAAATAGTTTTGAACAATGTATTCAAAAAGACTAAGCAACGGTTAAGGCATAGAAAAGGCTGAAGAATTTTGACAGAATTTTTAATCAATGTTTTGGAATGTTAGTAGTTTAGCAGAATTCTGATTTTGAAGTATAGTTTTTTCTTCTAGGCAGAGTCTGGAAGACAATTCTGCTCTTCAGCAAATTATTTAAGTATTTATGAATATGGGTAAATTTATTTTATGTTTTTTAAGTGAAGGGTTCAATTTTATATATACAGCATGACAAGGATATGTAATATTTCTTTCTTTAGTGCATTTATGAATTACATTATAAGAAATGCAATTAGAAGTGAAGATATATGCACCGACAGAGGGAAATATTTGCAGCTCAGGGTTTAAACAAGGGGCCCTTGATACTCTTGGAGCCTGTTGTTTTCTTTCAAACATTTCATTTACCCAAACTATCTAATATTATCAGCATGTATGTAATTTTGCATGGAGATTATGTGATATTGATGATGAGAACATGAATGATTTCTGTTAAAGTTTGCAAGGAACAATATGAATTTGAAAATTAATTTATCACTGACTAAGGAAGCTGTTTTTGACAAGAGAAATAGAACAACTGTTATTCCTTTCTAGAAAAGCAGAGCATATGTAGATGAACCAGTGTAGCTTAGTAGAATGTTTACTACAGATAACATAGATGGAGAAACTTAAAAAGGACAGTGGATAATGTAGAAAGTGGATAATATTAAAGGCTGGTGTAAGGAATTAATATTTATTAAATGAGCTAAAGTAGGGAAGAACATGCTTTTCCCCAATTTGTTATTTGAATATAAGTACAATTATATACTATGAATATAAGTACAGTTTACAATTTAATCCTAAAGCAAAGTTATTAATCCTCTTAATCCCACATGTTCACATTAATAGAATAGAATAATAGAATAACAGAGTTGGAAGGGACTTTGGAGATATTCTAGTCCAGCCCATTGCTTAAACAGGACTTTTTTCATCATTGAATTTCATTTTGTTAGATAGTGCCGAATGTTCAAGTTTGGCGCCCAATGTTCAAGTTATGCTATGCTATGCTATGCTATGCCATATTATATTATACTATTACTATACTCCCGTTATTTGTCCCAGCATCTGCCAACCTAGCAGTTCGAAAGCATGTAAAAATGCAAGTAGAAAAATAAGAACCACTTTTGGTGGGAAGTTAACAGCATTACATTTGCCTTCGGCATTTAAACATGCCGGCCACATGACCACAGAGACATCTTTGGACAGCGCTGGCTCTTCGGCTTTGAAACAGAGATGAGCACTGAACTCGAGTCGGGAATGACTAGCACATATGTGCGAAGGGAACCTTTATCTTTATGATACGATACGATACGATACGATACTAAATGGTATACTAATGCTAGAGAACAAAGAAATTATTTTATATGTAAATGAAGATTTTGAAATGATGCAAAATACAAGTGTAAAAAAGTTCAAAATTAAAATGCTATTATTCTGTCTTTTTATAAATATAATAATATTTTTACCTGTATTGGTAATACTACAAGGGCAACACAGATCATAATTACAACCAGCAATTTGGAAGGCCAGATCTTGGGAGTAACATCCCCAAATCCTACAGTGGAAAACGTCACTATGCAGAAATAGAGGGAGTCAAAGAGAGTCAGCTTGTTTCCTGCTCGTTCCAGATGTTGTATTCCACAAATACTACAGAAAAAATGGATTTAAAAAAGAAGCATCTGTAACTAGATACATTACAATTCTCTTTGGTCAAGGGATTAATTATATCATATACACATTTGTGTTAATGTAAAAGAAAAAATCAAAGTACTGTTTTATATTTCACCGAAGTCTGCATATTTCAAAATTAATGAACCCATGTTATCACTGATCTCAAACACTGACATATATATGAGACCCAATTAACTGAATGTAACAAGAGAAAAAATGCACTTTTTCATTTGAAACACTGAGCAACTTGAGATCATATGAAAGCTATGTGTTTCTTAAATAGTCATTATGGTCACCTAATGATCATAAAGTTACTTTTCTGGAAAGAATGTTAAAATTATAGTCTTTCCTATTATAGGGCCTATAATAGCTATCATAGCAGCAGGCAGAAGACAGCTGAACTGAGATTTTACAGCATTAATAGCAATAGCAGTAGCAGTTAGACTTATCTACCGCTTCATAGGGCTTTCAGCCCTCTCTAAGCGGTTTACAGAGCCAGCATATTGCCCCCAACAACAATCCGGGTCCTCATTTTACCCACCTCGGAAGGATGGAAGGCTGAGTCAACCCTAGATAGCCTCAATTACTACATACTTTTGAACAATATTTAGAGACACCGTGTTAGCATATGCAAGCATGAATATATAATTCCATCCCATCCTTATCTACAGTCAATTTAATGAAAATCTAAACCTGATAGTAAAACCTAAAAAAGCTTGAATATGTAGTTATACTATGCTGCACAATTTAATGAAGTGATTCTGTACATAAAACAAGCTTGGATATCTTCAGTGCAAGTTACCTCAACAATATTCCTCTGCAGTTACTCAACAATGTATGTATGTATGTATGTATGTATGTATGTATGTATGTATGTATGTATGTTACATGCACACACACAGACACACACAGAATATATCACAGAAGTACAACCCCTCACATTTTGTAAATATTTAAGTATCTCTTTTTATGTGACAACACTGAATAAAGGACACTTGGCTACAATGTAGTGAGTATACAGTTTGTATAACTGTATAACTGTTTGTATAAGAGCATCCGGCGACTTCAGCTAGTCCAGAATGCGGCCGCGCGAGTGATTGTGGGTGCACCTCGGTTCACCCACATAACACCTATCCTCCGCGAGCTGCGCTGGCTACCTGTTGATCTCCGTGTGCGCTTCAAGGTGCTTCTTACCACCTATAAAGCCCTTCATGGTAGTGGATCTGGGTACTTGAGAGACCGCCTCCTGCCGATTACCTCCTCGCGACCGATTAGATCTCACAGATTAGGCCTCCTCCGAGTGCCATCTGCCAGCCAGTGCCGGCTGGCCACTACGCGGAGGAGAGCCTTTTCAGTGGCAGCTCCGACCCTCTGGAACGATCTCCCCGTGGAGATTCGTACCCTCACCACCCTTCAGACCTTCCGCGCAGCCCTCAAGAGCTGGCTATCCCGCCAGGCCTGGGGGTAAAGACTTGATCTGCCCCCACCCGAATGTTGAATGAATGTTGTTTATTTTTTAATTATGTGTTATGTTATATGTTACTGTTTGTATCCCCTCCCTATAAGTTGTTAGCCGCCCTGAGTCCCCTCAGGGAAAAGGGCGGCCTATAAATAAACTTATATCCAATATCCAATATCCAATAAATGTGCTGTCCGCTCAAAATAATACAACACAGCCATTAATGTCTAAACTGCTGGCAACAAAAGTGATATACTCCATACGCGTGCATGTGTTTTAGAATTATACTTAAGGAAAAAAGTGGTAAGGTTAAAAAATTGGGCTTCAACTACTTGAAATGAAAAAAAAAACAACGTAGTGAAATCCCCAAAGGAAGTGATATTCTGAAAGAGCTCTGAAGCCAGGAAGTTTACAGACTGATGATTGAATGCACAGATCGCGCTGTTCTTTAAGAACTCTCTCGAGCAGACTTAGAATCCCCTTGGAGAGTTCTTAAGGGAATTGAAATTTTTGACGCTATAATAACAAAGGCAGTCATATGTGGGGGGAAACAAGCGGGTATGTTCCACTTGATCATTTCCCAAATGGTCCTATGCAGCATGTCGAACTCTGTGGCATGGAAACTTGCTTGGGATTTCTCATTACTGAAAAGAGCAGCTTTTCATAGATAATTAAAATTGTTTTCCTTTAATAAACTCTGACACTTTGTTCAAGAGGATGTGTAAGAAGCGTTATAGAAGGGAAAGATTCATTTTTAACTCCTCGGTGAATGGTGGCTCTGAAATAGATAAGCCTGGAATTGGGTATTTTCAAGGATCCTAAATCTTCTTTACTCCTAAAGTAATGGGGGTAAATCTATAACTTATTTGCAGATAGTCCCTGACTTATGACAATTGAGACCAACATTTATGTTGCTAAGTGAGACATTTGTTAAGTGATTTTGCCCATTTTACAATCTTTTTTGCCACAATTGTTAAGTGAATCACTGCAGTGTTAAGTTAGTAACATGGTTGTTAAGTGAGTCTGACTTTCCCATTGAATTTGCTTAACAGAAGGTCACAAAAGGTGGTAACGTGATCAAAGGACACATCAACTGTCATAAATATCGGTCAATAGCCCAGCACCTGAATTTGGATCATGTGACCTGGGCGATGCTGTTATTATAGTGTGAAAAATGGTCATAAGTCACTTTTTTCAGTCATCTTATAACTTTGAATGGTCACTAAATGAACTGTTGTAAGTTGAGTACTACCTATTTTTATTTATTTATTTGTAAAATTTATTAGCACAATATTTCCAGATTCTGGAATTAGTAATATGGATTTATTTAGAGTTGCCTTTAAAAATAATGTTTTTACAAGAATCAACATTGTATAAGCAGTTTTTAAATAAGTAAGGAAAGCAGAACAAAATAGCAATAATGCCTATTACAAGATATCCTCAACTGTTTTTGCCAGTGGAGAAAACAAAATGCATTTTAAGTGCCATGGCTGCTGCTATGGGAAGAGAGATCGGCCAGTCGTCAAATGCCAACTATGATGCTACAACCAATCACTAAACAAGTCAGAGGGAGGAAGTTAAGGGAGTTGCCTAAGGGTGCACTGGCATAGACTAGCATAGATATATCAGTATAATAAAAAGAGCTGCAAAAACCACAAAAAAGAATAAATAAATAGAAAATCCTAGCAAAGAGGAGAGGATGTGGATAGCAACCGGGGTGCAAAGAGCAAATCCGTGGTTTGTGAGTATCAAACCCTTTGAACAGCTTTATCAATAAAATGTGGTCTTTTCTTATTACTATCCATTAAAAGGTTCTGCAGGTTCAATCTCTTCCTGCTTTCCTTAGTTTCATCTGAATCTGCCTGTGCAATAATGGCTAATATTTTACTAAAAAGACATGAAAAACACCTTGCAGCCCCTTAATTTGCTTGAACATCTACATTTTGAAAAGAAACTTTGTGTCTTAATGAAGGGCAAAATTATAAGCTGCAGTGAACTGTGCACTGGATGGGGAAAAAAAAGGAATAACCCTAATGCCTAAAATTAGTCCCACTTATGTACTGTCTGAACTTTAGAATATTGAGTCATTGTTTGCTGTTTTTTAATCATTAGCACTTCCCCGTGAAAAAAATGCACTTCATGTTTATCCCAAAAGAACAAACAAAAACCATTCCAAGCATTTATTTCCCGAATATAAGGTTAAAATTTAACCACAAGTTGGAGAAATCATGGCACAACAGCAACTTTCCTGGTGTTTAGAACAACTGTCCTAAATTGTAATGGGAGCCCCCCCCCCCCAAATGGCTTCCTCTCTGTAATGTTAACCGTGGAATTGGGGTTGGATGGAGATATTGGGAGGCATGTGGGCCAGGCTTTTCCGAACAGCTGATGGAGAAAAGCTCTTTTACTTGGCTCTCATTAGATGTAAGAAATGCAGCTTTCTGTGCTGGCCTTTCATTGTGGAATTCTTTTCTTTTTCCCCTTCAAAAGTCCATTGAAGATCAGTTCCTGAACAGGAGTTGACTAAAGTGCTATTTGTTCATTTCAGAATGGTGAAGTTGCTCAGTGGCAACTTCAAAATGACTGCCATGTTCACCTTCATTATAGGACTTGGGGAGCAATTTCCTTACAGCTGCAGTTATTCGTAGCCTCTTACCTAACAATAGCGCTTATTTTTAAAAATGATGTTCTTCCAAGATAAAAACTATTCATGGAAGGTCTCAAAGCTAAAAAGATACATGAAACGTTACAGTCAGATGCAAAATGTATAGAAATTTCTCTTTCATCTCCTTCAGTTCTCCATGGTCAGCACTCCTAGCCTGAAATGTCTAAAATTACGGGAAGACATAATATTGTGGAATGTTCTACAGCCCAATACGCAATGCAAGATGTTCTGATGAGAATATTCGTGGCATTCTACAAACATTCATGAGATTCTAAAAGGGCTCAAATCTTACAATTTGGGGGAAATGGTAGAAGGTAAAGGACATTTCTGGCAATCTTCACAGTGACTATTCACTATTTTTCTAGCCTTAGGTTTTATCTCTTCTCAGGGGAAAAATTTGAAAGAACCAGGCTGCTACTTTGTTATTACTTGGATCTTGGTTGGTTATGATATAATCACCTGATTTCAATTTTGATTTATTGTAATACTTATCTAACATTTTAAACTAATGAAAGCTATTTTCAATAGACAGATTTATATTATTATTGTTTTTTTTAAATAAAACTAATGCTTTAATGTTTGTTTTCTTTTTCCATCTTTTTCTTCTCATCCTGTTTTTCCCCCTTTAGAATTGTGAAATTAGTGCTTTAATAAATTAGGAAAACAACACAAGCATGACAAAGGAATATTAAAGCTTTTTGGAATGCAATTCCCAAGAAGAGGCAAAAAACTACAGAGTAACAACTACAGCATAAAAGGAGGTAAGCTAATGGTTAATAAGGAAAATTCCAAAATACAAATTACATGGCACACTATGAATGGGCCAGAAGCATAACTTTCAAACTTTCATGGAATTTGTATGCCGCCCACTCCCTGGGGACTCTGGGCGGCTCACAACAAATGTTAAGAACTACAGTGCATGTCAAAAACAATAATTAACAAAAAAATATTTCTCATGAAACCATTTCATGTGACATGACTTAACGTATTGGTATTTGAGTAAGCCATAGTTGTCCCACTTGTATCTTCGGGTGATTCTAATTTTTATACACCCCCTACTGCCACCTCTTGTTTCTCTGCCAAAACAGATACTTAGATTAATGTGGCAGTTATATGATGCTTTGCAGCAGAATGTGCTGCTTTCCTACATGCCGTGACATGTGTAATATGAAGAAACATTGCAGACGGAGGAAATAAGCCTCTAGTAAAATTTAAAAATAAAACAGCTTTATTACCTTGAGGCTGGTGGGAATAATTTAATCATCTTCGAATTCCATGGGGGAATTTGTATGAATTGCCCCCAAATTCCCAAATAATTGTATTCCTAATCTGAAATATTTAGGAAGACCTATGGTTTACAAAACCAATGAGAATATGAAAACACTGTTAGTGTTTAGGGAAAAAAATCCCCAGTGGCAAAATGGTGTTAACAGGGGTGATGGGTAGACTATTGGAAGACGTGAGAAAGACCAGGTTAAGGGCAGATCATCACTGCATGATGGCACAGTGGTTAAAATGCAGTATTGCAGACTAACTCTGCCTGCAGCCAGGAGTTCAATCCTAACAGGCTTGTCTCAGCTTTCCATCCTTCCAAGGTCGGTAAAATGAGGACCCAGCCTGTTGGGGGCAATATGCTGAGATTGTAAACTGCTCAGAGCCTGCTGTAAAGCACTATGAGGCAATGCAAAAGTCTAAGTGCTATTGCTATTATTTATGAGTTGCTAAAAGTTCATAACATGGTTGACTTGATGGCACATAATCAACCAATCAATTGATGGATTTAATAATTTGCAACCCAGGGACAACAAGGGAAAGAACTGCCATAAACACCTAAATTCAGGCATTCTGATACTATAAAATGTACATTACAGTTTTTGAACACAATGATGTTCCATTCTGGTACTATTTTTATTTCAATGTACATTTGTCCAAAAGAGGGAGGGTATAACAATCAAAATTAGCTGGTATCTTCCTGCATGCATTTTCTTGCTTCCTTTCCCTTGTGTGCTCCAGAGGAGAGATTTCTGCCTGCCTATCCTGCTGCTTCACTTGAAAAATCAGAGACATAAATTGGATTCTGTAGGCAATTTAGAGTGAAAACTGTTACAATATTGCACTTTATGTGATTGTGTAGCCAATGATTCTTGAAAGCATAATACATCTGTCTTGTGCTGTCAGTAGTAGTAAGCACTAAGAGCAAGAATACAAAATAATAGTATTTGCTATTATTTTTAAGATGAATTATTGATTATGTGCTACTTTTAGATATAAGCAGCTTTCCTTCTGCAAGTATAGCTGCAGTTTATACAGCTGGATTGAAACAACAAAATTGTTCAACTACATCATGTCACACTGGCAGGTCATAATCTAGAAAGCAAGATCAATTATTCAGAATATATGCACTTATTGCAATGAGCATGGAATTATGTTACAGAATCCTGGGATTGGCTGGGCATATTTTGGGCCCTTTTATTTAATCAGGAAGGTTTATCAGTTTTTTTTAAAAAAAATGCCTTTGATCCTTCTTTTAACAAAATGTTGGTTTTATGGGGAGGATATTAATTATCTAATTGATACCACAAAATGTTGAACTAGTTATCTTCAGTAATATTTTGAAAATGTCTACATCAAAAAATTCCATCACAAAATAAAAGTTTAATAGATTGTTCTCAGGGTGTTGTTATAAATAATGAAGAATAGGTTATGCATATATATGCCTAGTCCAGTGACCTGCGGTGAGGTTTATGGCTGGTGAGACACTGACACAGTGGTGGGTTTCAAATTTTTTTAGACTTGTGGACTTCAACTCCCAGAATTCCACAGCCAAGCATGCTCAGTTCCAATTTAAAGCGACAGCATTTGTTTTTCTTCTTTGCGAAATAAGTTTCCTTCTTTCTTTTTCTTCTCCCTTCCCCTCCTTCCTCCCTCTCTCCCCCCTCTCTCAAACAAACACACACACACACACACACAGAAGTTGGATTGGACTATCTCTCCTACCCCCTTTCCTCTCTCACTCACTCTCTCACTCACTCTCTCACTCACTCTCACTCACTCTCAAACACACACACATACACACACACACACACTCACACACACAGTTGGATTGGAGGGAGAGCACCAGCGAGGATACCACAGGAGGAGACAGGAAGCTAGTCAAAGACCAATACTGGTGGAGCACACATACTTTCCCCCAACCCCGGAAGGATCCAGCCCAGCTTCACTGATTACAGATTTGAAAAGGCACCGTGGCTCTGCCTGCAATCAAACTACACTTGGGGGGGGGGATCTACACTTGAGGATGAAGTTTGATTTCCTCCTCCTCCCTCCGACCCACACGTACCTTTTCCAGATGTTTCAGAGAGGATTTCAACTCTGCTCTTGCCTCGGGTCCTCTGAAGAAGCCCCCCCCCAAACGAGCGCCCTCTACTATGAGGCAGGAGAAGGCCGTGCCTCACCTACGCCAGGAATGTTTAGGCTTTTAACCCTTGCTTAACTCTGCTCGAGTAATCATAAAATGCCTAAAGTCAGACTAGATGAGGCACACTGTTCTCCTGCCTCATAGTAGAGGGCTCTTTTTTAGAAGCTTTTTTAAACAGTTAAGCAGAGTCATCGGCTTCCGGGGAGTGGCCTGTCGCCGGTCGGCAGCTTAACAGAGCTGCCCCCAGAATTCAGGATCGTTATCTACTCAATATCAAGAAGATAACTCTTTTTTCAGACAAGAAAAAAGCAGTGAGGAATCTCAGCTGGTAAGAATCTTCTTTGAAGTTCACAGTTTGTTTCTTTGTGAGCTGTGGACGGAGGGGGAGGATCGACCCAAAGCTGAGTCATTCAACTCCGACCTGAACTTCGCAGCTGTTATTCACAGCACGAGACAGGATCCCCTCCCCCTCAGGACAATCTTTAGAAAAGAGACTATTAAAAATCAATACGAGCAAAGACCAACCTGTGAACTTTTAAACCTTTCTCTATCTGAAATACCAGCTTCAATGTTATAAAAACCTCTTTTGCTTAATTGTCTTCAAAATGGCGTTTACAGCTTCTGCATCTGTTATCTCCGGCTTCCTGCTACAGAAGTAAAGAAATAATCTCTTATAATTTAATTAGAGCTACTCCCTTAAAGCTTTCAAGACTCTTTGTTGATTCAGACACATTCCAAACATTCTAAACGGACTTTCTCTTTTGAAATCCTCCGTAAAACCCCTTGGAAAAAAAAAAGAAAAAAAAAAAAGAAGGGAAAAAAGGGGGGGGGAGGAATTTCTTTTTCTCCACATAGCACAGTGGATTAGTAATTTAGAATAAATAATTAAAACCAAAATATAATGGCATCCAAATCAACCTCTGTTAAATTACCTCCGAAAACGTCTCCCTTACCTGGCACAAAGTTGCAGCCCCCACCATCTATGCCCCCTAGTGGAGATGTACTAACAAAAGAATTTTTTCTGGAAATGTTCAAAGAATCCAGAGAACAGAACTTAGAAATGTTTAAAGAATTCAGAGAACAGAATCTAGAAATGATTAAAGATTTCAAAGATGAAATAAGGAATGAGATGGAAGTTCTATATGACAAATTCGATACCAGGGTCACTAAAATGAATGATAATATGATGGGAATTGTAAATGTGATAACAGAATATATTTCTGGAATGGAAGATAATTTAGAAACTCTCAATGAAGCTAAAACTAACCTGATATCCAAAACTGAAGTGGTGGAACAAAAAATTGATAATGCTGAAAAACAAATTATTATGATACAGTATAAGCAGATGGAGCTTGCATTAAGAGTGAGGGGGCTGCGTGAAGAAAAGCAGGAGAACTTAAAGCAAATGTTTTCTGAAGCTTTTGACCGTCTGGTGGGAAAACCGGGATCCAATTTTGATTGGCAGATTGACAGGATTTTTCGTGTTAACTCATGGGCGGCAAAACAAAGGCAACTTCCCCGAGACGTGGTAATATACTTTGTTACAAGAGAATCTAGAAATATGATACTACAAGAGTCCTACAATACTAAGCTTCAAATTGGTGCACAGGACCTGATTGTTCTGAAAGAAATACCGCCTCAGATGCTAAGAGCCAGAAGAGATTATGCTTTTCTGGTGGAAGAGCTCAGAAGGCGCCAGATACAGTACAGATGGGATGCCCCATTCGGTATTATAGTTACAATGGACAAACAAAGATATCGTCTCAGCTCTGTATGGAAAGCTCGTGATTTCTATCATAAGATTCTGAAGATGGGATACCCTGAACCTTCGGGATATGGTGAAAAACCACGAGACGAACAAGATAAACAGCAAACCACACAACCATTAGATAAAATGTATCATCTCCCTCTTCCGGAAGGGCAAGGAGTCAAGGAAAAAAGATCCAACCGCAAGACCACCAGACAAACGGATAAACAAGCTACTATGCAACAATCTCAACAATCATTGGCCATTGACCAAGGAGCTACTGCAACAAGCTCAGAAGCTGTGGGAGGAGCCAAACCAAAGGTGAGACAGGCCTTGCGGGAGGCTCTAAAAAAGCTTCAGGCAACCAAAAATGACAACTAAGATTTTGACATGGAATGTTAACGGATTGAACTCTCCACAGAAAAGAAAGAAAATATTTCATTATCTTAAACAGTTTAAGAATGACATAATTTGCTTGCAAGAAACTCATATCAAATCAACCGATCAAAAATATTTGTTTAACCCCAAACTGGGCCAACATTTTGCGACCTCAGCCATGGAAAAGAAAAATGGCATAGTAGTATATTTAAGAAAAGACATTAAAGCTGAGCTAATTGAAGCAGATCCCTTTGGAAGATATATTGCATTAGATTTAATCTTAGAAGGGAAAAAGACGTTACTTTTGGGAATTTATGCTCCTAATCAACAACAAGATGGATTTTATAGAAATCTCCATGCTAAATTAGTACAGTGGGATTTTGAGTCTTGTATATTAATGGGTGACTGGAATGGCGTGATCGACACCAAAAGAGATAAGAAGACAGCTCGCCCGAACACCAAATTTCGAGCTAAGTTACCCAAACCCTTTTTTGACATGCTGGACGACTTTGAATTGCGAGACGCTTGGCGCGAGAGGCATGCAGAAGAATATGACTTTACCTTTTTTTCCAATAGACATCAATCTCTTTCAAGGATTGATTTTATACTAATTACAAATGATTTACTTTGTAGGGTGAAGAAGACAAAGATTATGGCGAGAGTTCTTTCAGACCATAATCCAGTCTGGATGGAATTGGGAAGGGTAGCCCAGGCAAGAAGGTCCTGGAGGTTGAATGAAAACTTATTTAGATATGAAAAGTATGTTAATGATTGTAAAAAATTGCTATCGGAATATTTTGTCTTCAATATGAACAAGGGTACATCTTTGGAATATGTATGGGATGCAAGCAAAGCGTATATGAGAGGAGTATTAATGAATATAAATAAAATACATAGATACAAACAAGGGCAAAAACGAAAAGAATTGGAAGAGGAAATTAAAGGGAAAGAGTCAGAATTAACATTGAATCCGGGAGATACAAAGATTAGGGAAACAATTGCTATATTAAAATCTCAGTTTGATATGCTGATCTCTGACCAGGTAGCTACTAGTTTATTATATGCTAAACATAATACTTTCTGCAATGCAAATAAACCCGGTAGGTGGTTGGCTTATCAGATTAGAAAAAAAAGGAAAGCTCGAAATGTATCCAAATTGTGTCACAGAGGGAAGGAAGTGTTTCAACAGGAAGAGATTCAAAAGGTATTTCGGGAATTTTTTACAGAGTTGTATAAAGGGGATAAAATCAAGGACGGAGATATAGACAAATACCTAGATAAAGAGAAAATCCCCCTAGTCAGAGAAGAACATAGGCATAAGCTGAACCAACGTATAACCTCTGGGGAAATTTTGCAGGCAATTAAACAATTAAAGTTAGGGAAAGCACCAGGCACAGATGGTTTAACAGCTGTTTATTATAAATATCTACAGTTAGAAATGGTAGAACCCCTCAGAGAATTATTCAATAAAATTCAATCGGGAGGGAAAGTGCCTCCCTCGTGGAAGACTGCGTTCATATCGTTGATACCCAAAGAAGATCAAGACCTTACCCAACCAAAAAATTACAGACCTATTTCATTACTTAATATAGATTATAAAATTTTTACTAAAATATTAGCAAATAGGCTAATGGGGGTAACTCAGCAACTGATACATACCGATCAAACTGGTTTTATACAGGGCAGACAGATGAAGGATAACGTTAGATTAATTATCAACGCTTTAGAATACCTGGGAAAGAACAATCAAATCCCGGCCGCATTCATATTTTTGGATGCGGAGAAAGCCTTTGATCGAGTTAATTGGCAATTCCTGCTGAAGACATTGCAAAAAATGCAGATAGGAGATGGCTTTTTACGGTCAATTGGTGCAATATATCAGCAGCAAACAGCCCAGATCATTGTCAATGGAAGTCTGACAGACTCCTTTCAAATTGAAAAAGGTACAAGACAGGGCTGTCCTCTGTCCCCATTATTGTTTATTATAACTTTGGAAATACTGTTGAATAAGATACGGGGCCTGGGCGGTCTAAAAGGGATCAAAATTAGACAGCAAGAATATAGAGTTCGTGCATTTGCGGATGATCTGGTTATAATATTGGAACAACCGCAGGAATCTAGTAGGGTATTATTGAATACGATCAATCAATATGGTCAAGTCTCGGGATTTAAAATAAATCTAGGAAAAACCAAAATAATAGCTATAAATATGACTATCAAACAGAAGGAAGAACTGGGGGCGACGCTAAGATGTGAGGTAGTTAAAAAAGTTAAATATCTTGGAGTTAATATCTCAATTTCAAATGGGAAATTATACAAGTATAATTATGAATCACTTTGGCATAGTACACAGTTGGAGTTGAAAAGGTGGGAAAAACTGCATTTGTCCTTGCTGGGTAGAATAGCGGCAGTAAAAATGAACATTTTACCAAAATTTTTATTTCTTTTTCAAATGTTACCAATACTTAAAAGAGATGCGAATCTTTTAGAATGGCAGAAGGGTATCAACAAATTTGTGTGGGCAGGAAAGAAGCCGAGGGTAAAGATGAAAATAATGCAAGATGCACGTGAAAGAGGAGGATTGAAATTACCTAACTTAAAATTATACTATGACGCAGTGGCATTATCTGCAATTAGTGATTGGATTCATCTAACTAATGACAGAATTTTGAATATCGAGGGATATGATTTGTTATATGGTTGGCATGCTTACCTGTTATTTAACAAAAAAACGGATAAGAAATTTAAAAATCACATCTTAAGAAATGCTTTATTGCGGGTTTGGAAAAAATATCAACATAAACTAAATGATAAAGTGCCCATGTGGGCAATTCCTAGACATGCAATTGAAAATATGAATGTAGAACAAAAACACGATAGAACCACTTATAGACAACTTCTTATCTCAGAAAGAGGGGTGATGGAACTAAAATCTTTAGAGGTACTTAAAGAAGAGAAGGTAGTTCAAACGTGGTTTCAGTATGGTCAACTACAAGCTAGGTGGAAAACAGATCAAAAAACTGGCTTTGTAAAAGTTGAGGATAATTTGTTTAAACAAATAAGAGATCAAAGCTCAATGCATATAAAGAGGATATATAATGTATTAGTACAGATGGATTCTGAAACGGAACTGATTAAGGATTGTATGATAAAATGGGCTCAGAATGTCGAGGAACCAATAATGCTTGATACATGGGAAAGAATCTGGGTAAGAAATGTGAAATTTACACAAGCACAAAACTTGAGAGAAAATTTTTATAAGATGTTTTATAGATGGCACCTAGATCCTAAAAAGCTTGCCTCTATGTATCCAAATGTTCAACCTAAATGTTGGAGATGTGGTTCTTGTGATGCTACATATTTTCATATATGGTGGACATGTCGTAATGTTAAAGCAGAGTCATCCACGTTGAGGCAGCAACTAGCTCAGCCTGACCTCAGCAGCTCTTGCCTTTTTCCTTTTCCTTTTCCTTTCCTTTTCATGATGGGAGTGGTGATGCTCTGCCTCCCCTGCCTCACCTGACTGCACATCTCTGGCCTGGTCCTATTTTCAGAATCACACCCCAAGGTATTAACACTTGCTAATTTAATTGGCAAGAAATTTAATCCAATACTATGTCCAATTTCTTCATTGATAAGGCCTGTCCTAGAAATTTTGTTTTTCCTTTAGGCAAATTTATGACATAGAAGTGACCCTTCCCTACCTTAAATCTCTTGATTTAGAATTTACAAATTATGTCCTCTACCATTCACATGAAGAGGAGGAGATTTCGGTCAACTCTGCCATCAATCCATGGAATTCATATAAACGTATAAATGCAAAGGTAAATGCCAAGAGGATGACACACAAAATCATAATTCTGTCTTATGTAAAGTCTTCATAATACATAATTGAAGTCAGAATGCAGCCCTTAGGAAAGACTCAATGAGCTATGTGTAAATATATGATTGATTTGTCAGGCTTTGCTCTTTAACATGTGATTATATGAAATAAAAAAAGTCACAATGCAGCATTCATGGCAACACTTTCTTTACAGGCTAACATAAACTGTTCCCACACTTTGGAAAGTGACAGGTCATCATTCGTGGGAAGGACAGTCTACTGTGGCTCACTGCAAACTGCTTTTGCAACTGTGATCTGCAAAGCATAAAACGTAAATTCCTAATACTGAATTTTACAGTCTATCCAAAAAGCTGGGCCTCCACTCACTGAATTTGTTTCTAAGCTAAACAGAAATATAAAAGCTGTTATATTGTGAGCCATTAAGGTCCATCTACCAAAGACTTTATCAGCCTTGTTTAGAACTTTAAACTTGCAAGATAGATTATTTGCCATTAAGCTAAGCACCTGCATTTGTTACACAGCAATACTTGGAAAATGTCACAATATTTATCTGTTGAATTATGTTGTATGGTACATAAATATTAAAAATTTCTTGCTAAATCCATTTGTCTTGCCCGTGATTAACATATGACATATATTAATTCTTCCTAATACAATATTTAAAAATATGCTGAATTCTAGCATTGCCTATAGCATTTTCTTACTTCAGTGTGGGCTTGTGTGTGTGTGCGCACACACACATGCATGTCTGTGTTTGAATCAGTTTTTGATGCCTGGTGATTGCCTGGACTAGTCCCTGAAGTTTTCTTTGCAAAGTCTTGTGAAAGTGGTTTGCCTCCTTCCTAGGGCTGAGAGAGACTGGCCCAGGGTCACCCAGGTGGCCTCATGCCCAGGAGAGTCTCCTGCTTTCTAGCCTGATGCCTTAGCCAGGGTCACTCTGATAAACTGGCACTCATCTAGGGGATTCTAGGGGAGGAAACAAATAACTTTACTGCTGTACATTATGGTTTTTATGCTTGACACTTCAGTAGATGTGCAAAACAGAACCTATTGTCTGTGCCCAACTTGCCAAATCCTAGTCCAGGCACACATTTTGGAAAATTATTTCTCTCAAATGACCAGAAGTTCATAAAAATGTTGTTTCACAAGGCTGGATCGATAAGAAAGCCAGCAGCAATTCTTCTAAAAGTAACTGAGTAGAAAATTCATGGATAGTTTCTGAAATAATTGCATTAAGAACTCTGTGAAAAATTGTATATTATATAAATGGTACAACTCCTCTGTGAAATTATCCAAAATAAGACATGGTTATAAATGAATTATTTGAGTAATTTATACCAGAAGGAAGAGACTTCAAACAATTTAATGACATCCAAAACAAGAACTACTTTATTCAAAACCTGTGATAAATACACCAATAGAAACAAGGCAAATTGTTAAGCAAGAGTGCTCATATAGTTAAAGAAATCAAAACGTTGATAGACAGTGAGATTAATTTTCTGTCAGTAAAATAAAATCCCATTCCTGTTATAAAACAGGTAACATTTTAAAGCCCAGATCTTCTTTTTGAAAAATCATTATACTAATCTTTCTTAAATATATTGGAGAATATACATGTTTAAAAGCACAGAAAATAAAACTATTGGTATAATGGATAAAGGACAAACCCTCACTTCTGCCATATAAAGCTTGTCTTTCTCTTAGTACATATTATGAGGCATAAGGGAGTGAAAAAATACAAGTCAGAATTTCTCAAATGATATATACTATCACAGAATAACCCAGAATGCTATATAATTTGAATCATAATCGAGAAATGATCAATCAGCTCCAATATTCCATCTCATAAAATTTTAAATTGTATCTCAGATGTGGATCAAAGCAGCAGAATGGGGGAAATAAATCAATAATAGCTAAGCTGTTACAGACATGAGGTCATAATTACCACTAATACAATTTTCTTAATCTATGAAAATAATAAGTGGGATATGTTGTTAAATTTACTTTGTATAGTTACAATTTTCATTTATTGATCAAATTAACAAATTTTATAAATTCTATAAGCAATCAGAATGGTCATTTCTAAAAATAGGGGTGGTTCCAAACATCTTGGGAAACTGTTTATTTATTTATTTTTATTTATTATTAAAATGTATATGCCACCCAATCCCGAAGGACTCCGGGCGGCTTACAAAAAACGAAGAGAAGAAAAAAAAAATAGAAAAAAAATAAGAAAAGACAATTTAAAACACAACACATGCATTCGTTCTAATCGGGGCTGGACCTCAACAGTGAGGTCAACAGCCCCAGGCCTGCCGGAACAGCCAGGTCTTAACGGCTTTCCTGAAGGCCCATGAGGGTGGGTGAGGTCCGGATCTCCGGGGGTAGCTGGTTCCAAAGGGTCGGAGCAGCCACAGAGAAGGCTCTCCTCCGGGGGCCCACCAGCCGACATTGTCTGGCTGACGGCATCTGAAGGAGGCCCACCCTGTGGGATCTTACCAGCCGCTGGGAGGTATGTGGCAGTAGGCGGTCTCGCAGGTACGCTGGCCCTAACTGTTGCTGTCACTATGACCTCAGGTCTGTGGTTAAGGGTTAAACTAAAATAAACTTCATCAAATCAAAATTAGCTTCAGTTCCCATCACTGAAATTGGCTTGGACCTAAACCTACCCTAACCTCTAAACCGCACTCGGCCTTGTGTCTTTTTTGTTGTTGTTGCTGTTTTTCTACCCAGTTCGTCATTCTGGGCCCAGTTTCCTATTTTCTTTTCCCCCAACGTTTTCCTACAAATGCAGGGTCTGCTTTTAGTGGGGGATCAAATATAAATCCATTGGCTGTGACAGGAATTGACCCACTGGATTGTTATCTGAACCTGACGTTGTGGGCTGAGACAGACCAACTGTCATGTTTTCATGCTTAAGGAAGCGCTGGAAGTCACAGGCTGCTCGTTTCTAGGCTCGTGCCTTAACCATCCGACCAAATGGACTCTGTGGGCCCAGCTTACTATGTGCCATTACGGTCTGACCCTATTTGGAAACTCATAGAATGGGGATAAAATAAAGAGAATAGTGAAGAAATACCAATTTTTTAGTTGAGTATATTGGCAATTGCAGTTAACTTGAGGGGGAAACAGTTGGCCCTTCATTCAAAATGGCCTGTTTTACCAAGCTGACTATGCATTTTTGTCATTGTTATATAATAAAGTAATAAAGCATCAGATGAGAAAAGGAGGGAGGGTGATGTGTTGGTGGAGAGGGGGCCCTGATCCAGATACACGTGCAAAATTGGCATTATTAAACCGCATGAATTTACTTCCACATGAAACCCACTTTGATTAAGCTGATTTTTGCAACCAATTTTCAAACAAACAAGCTCATATCGAAAAAGTATCAGACTGTGAAAGCTTTCTACGTCCTCATTGAGAGTTGGATAGAAAAGGAGTGAAGATAAAGTACTTGGGAGGTGAGAAGACTCGGTCTTGACACAGAGCGTCTCCCTCTGTTTTTGTGAAGGTGATGAGATTGTGACCAGACTATAAACTGGGACACTGCAGCGCATCTGCCACTGTACAGCGCCTGCCCAACCACATGGCAACTGGTCCTTTGAGAGGCCTCTGCCTCTCCGTTGTGGGTTCGGCAGAGGTTCATGGCACGAAGCAAGAATCCGGGGCTGCCCATATATTAAGGCCTGAAGCAGGACAGCTAAGAGTATTACAAGCTCTTACAAAAATGTGTATACAGTTGCCTGGCAGAGTATAACGATCGGTATATGTAAGGCATCATCTAAAATATTCACATTTACTAGTAGCCCTTTAAAAATATAAATGCAGTAATTAAAAGATTCAAAGGAACAGCAATATAAACAAAAGAGAAATCAACAGAGGACAGTTTTAAACCAGCCTGAATGTGATTTCAATTATCATGATAGATAATTGCTTTATTTCCTTCCCTAACAAGTGTGTCATTGGTATTTTTGTCAGTATTTAGTTTATTTTTCCCCACTCTACAAGGGCCAGAACAAGACCAGAATAAAATGAGACATAATATGCTGGTGTCTGCAGATGCAGAAGGCAGCAATAATTGGTGTAGGTCAACTTGCCTTTTTTCTTCATCTTTTCCTGTCACTTACAAAACACAGGCTTCACTCTGAACACAATGTTCCCTGGCAAGCAGCACTGGGCTCCTTATCAGTGATGGGTTGCTGTCAAATATTTTTATTTCCCGTAACTCAAGAAAGGGAGAAGACTTGGGGAGAAAAGAAGGCATCGTTTGTAATATTGCTACCATTCTTTAGCAATTATTCTATAAAGATCAAAGGTAGCAAATATTAGCAATGCAAAATGGTGTGACTTCAGTGTTTTATAAAGTTTGAAGAGAAAGCAATTAAGAAGTTCATTTTAAAGTTCAAATTTGATTTCAGGAATTATGTAATCATAACAAAAAACGAGTATAAAAATATTGGGGGGAAAACAAATTTAATAACCATATTCGTCAGGTTTCTTTAAATCCTTTCCTGATGTGATTTGTAATATTTGCCTGCATCCCAATGCTAGGGTTGTATAAAGAAAAATTTCCCCCCAGGAACAGTTTCCCCCTCTGGACCAATTCCTTGGGAAGACATGCAGCAATATAACAGCAATATAAACAAAGGGGACAGAGGTTTTATCTCCCACTTAATTAAAGGAGTATGTAAATGGATTGTAATATTTTCACATAATGGAGATTATTTACATATATATTTCAGTATTCTTTCCTCTGTCATTATTTATTTTCCTAAACAAGACAACATTAGAACTTTGGCTTGGAATAAAACGGTAATAATAAACTACATGGAACTTACCATGTAAAGATAAGACACAGCAATGTAGATATTAAAATCAGAACTTGATTAAACATTGCAGACTGTGTGCGCTGGATGGCTCTATGAAGATCATTCTGTTTGAAAAGTCCAACCAACAACAAAATTATGAAACCAGCTCATTAAATAAAATGTGAGGCAGCAGCCAAGAAATATGCAATTTTTTAAAATGAAAAAGGCAGTTCAGTTAAATAATGAAACAGTTAGTTGGGTTTTCTGAAATGAGGTGTCATCAAAGCTAACATTACCACTAAATCGCAGGGTGCCCTTTCATACAGAATATCAGAAAACGGGTCCATAAACATCAACTAACCATATATGAAACCATAATTCCTTAAAATTACATTGTAATTTCAGCTACTTATGGCTTAAGAAGTAAATAAGAAGACTTTAGATTCAGAATGAGAAACAGTGGGTAATTTCGCTTCAATTTTACAATATTTTTATGACAGGAAAAAGAACACAGAATTCTGCATATTTTGTATCTTCTGGGGCCGAAGGCAAAATTTATAGAACAAATTACAATAAGCCAACTACAGGTAGTCCTTGATTTACAAACATTTTTTTTGCAAACATTCAAAGCTTCAATGTCACTGAAAAGTTACTTATAACCTGTCCCCACACTTACGACTATCACAACATCCCCAATTGGCATGTTTTTATGACAGTTGCAGATTCCAGGGTAAAGTTAACACCATTTGTAACCTTCCCAGATGTTTTCTGAAAAGCAAACTCAACAGGAAACTGGATTCACTTAATGACCACACAATTCATTTAACAACTACAATAATTCACTTAACAATTGTGGCAAACAGCTGTGACTCACTTACCAACCCCCTTGCTTAGCAAGGGATATTCTGGTTCTAAATGTGCTCATAAGTCAAGAACTACCTGTAGTATGTAGCCTCTGTATGGCTAACAATGACCAGATTACCAAAAATCTGTAAAGCAAGTAATAATCACTGTTATTTCTCTTTAGCAGATGGAAATCAAACTTAAAACATTAATGGGACTGTTCAATAAAATCTGAATTTAAATGAAAATTTTTGAACAGAAGCTAATGTTTATAATCATATTTGCCTAGATTCCAACAGTACTGAAATGTCCTCCACCCCTCTGCTCGCAACAGAGAATCCCCGGTGCCACCAGACTTGAAACGTTGGGCTTAGACGGCTTAGAACTGTGCCGCCTTCGGTCTGGCCTAAGCGTAAAATTATCTGCTACAATGTCCTGCCTGTCAATGGCTACCTTAGACCTTCAATCACACTAGCACACACAACGTATACAAACTCAAGGCTCCAAACTCGACTGCAGAAAGCACGACTTCAGCAACCGAGAGGTCAACGCCTGGAATGCGCTACCTGACTCTGTATCCATTTCATGTAATCATAATCACGTTTATATTTATATCTATCCAATATGTGCTTGATAAAAATAAATAAAATGAAAAATGAAAAACGAAGGACCTTTTTGCTTTTTAATAAGAACTTTTGAAATAATCTTTTCAAAATGAATGCAGGCCTCTAGGCCAAGCACACCAAGCATAAATAAATATAGTTATCTGGCACTTTCCCTATATTTATTCCCCCCCCCCCGCTTTCTGCCTAGCAGCATAGTATAATAGCCAAAAATAATTAGTATTTATTAAGTTGGGACATGAAAAGATACTCAGGTGGAGGCTAGAAAACAAAACAAAAAAAAAGGAATCAAAGGAATTAATGCTGGGCCAATAGTTTTATTATGAAAATAAATAACACATTTGAACTCCTACACTAGATATATCACTATATGTATTTCCCTTCAAACAAATCTTAACTACTTTGTCATACTTACAATCATATTCTCCAAAGCATGTTTAGCAAGCCAACAATTTAAAAACACTGGGATAAATAAATTCTTCAATGAAGGACAAAAAATCTAAGAAAAAAGAACACAACATATTACATATGTGCTCCATTCATTCACTGTAATTGCATCTAAATACAGAAAAAATACATCTAAAATACTTAAGTCCCATATATCTGTGTTTTTTGACTTGATAACAGTAGAGCTGGCAAAACTATAACAGAACACAATTCACCCGAGTAGGAACAATTTTGATATTTGAGCCATTCTTTTTCAATCCCAATCCTTACTTTTGATTAAAATTATTGTCCCAATATAATCTCCAGAAACTTACTTCTGAAGTGAAGTTTACATCTAAACCAAAATAGATAGAACTGAATTAACCATGGGTTAATGACTACAATTTGTGCCTCCCTACGTTTAAGTGTACTGCAGTTTGCTTGCTTGAGTTGGGATCAAGGCGTTATAGACTGGTGTATGTATGAGTGTGGAGGGGATGATTTAAAAAGATAAGGCACTTTTGATGGTGGATGTTGCATAAAATGAACAGTATATATCATTTTACAAGAGCATAATTTTGAATTCTGATATCCATCAAACAGAATCATCTGCAAGTAACATGTAACACAAGGAATCTTGTCATTCTTCAGGGATCATATATGATAGATTATAAAATGACTTGAAAGGCACAATCTGCATTCAGTGGGATTAGTGCAACGGAATTGATGAAAAAATGTATTTTCTGTTGCCATTACTTGCAATCAGAATCAACCAATCTTATTCCCAATGGAGCTGCCTCCCTTCTCAAATTCTTATACAAAGAGTTCTTTCAATCTCTACTATGTAACTAATAAATACTATCAGTAAAGGGAAAATGAATGGGGTTTCCTGTGAACTAGAGATCACAAGTCATCTGTCCGTATTAAAAGAAAAAAAAAAATCAAATCAAGGAATTTGTGCTGAGCATTAAAATTGAATGGACCTCATAATTTTTCCATATATTCACAGAAAATCTTGCTTCATTTTATGAATATAATTTTCCAGTCTTCAGGTCGCTGTTCCCTCTCCTCTCCCATAAAAATCATAGATAGAAACTTACCGTAATGATGAAAGGAATAGCATTGATGATTTCCAGCAGAAAAGGAATGCGTACCACTTGTTCCCATATGTTTCCCTTTTAAAAATCAAGGTAAAATAAAATGCAGCACTAACAGCCAGCAATGATTTTTTCCCGTAGTAAAACCATAATTCATCATAGGTGATACATGGCAGCATACAGGACGTATATATAGTTCACTGAGAAACATTCAAATTTCTTATTAGGCAAAACTGAGCTGTACATAGCAAATCCTTTTTAGAAGAAGGAGCTGGAGTAATGTCATATTTAGTTAGTTTTTTAGTTTTATTTGTCATTTATGTGTATTGTTCCCCCTCCCTAATGGTTGTAAGCCACCCTGAGTCCCCTCAGGGAAAAGGGCGGCCTATAAATTTTAATAAAATACCTCAAAAAAAATTTATAGGCCGCCCTTTTCCCTGAGGGGACTCAGGGCGGCTTACAATTTGTGGACTTTGACTAGATGTAAGCTAACCAGCTCTGTCTTCTGTCCAGCTCAGCTGAATAGTCTCCAGAGAGCTCTATTTCCTAATAGCTACATGTACAGGCATGAGTTTTCATATGTACTGTATGTCTGTGTATGTGTGCATCTGTACCTGTATATTTCATGTATATACTTCATGTATGTATGTAGATAACCAGTTTATAGATGATTATGTCGCTCTCAAAAATGGCCAAGGAATGTATACCAAATCACTCTTTCAGTTAGTTGTACAGTACTAACAAAATAAATAAATCTGAAGAATATTTATTCAATTTGAATATAAGAAGCGTAGATAATTGAAGCTTTTCCTAAATTTCCCATTTTTTATCATTGTCATTATTAGAAGTATAAAATGCTTCCTAATAGTTAAAAGAATATAGAGAAACCTTACTACAAAAAACATAGCACAGATTTCATTCAGAGTAATAAATATTCAATTACATTTACAAGTCAAATGTGATCAATACAGCAACAATATATTTTAATTTCTAATAAGTGCACGCAACGGAATTATACAGTTTCTGAATTCTTTTTCCTGATATTAAGATGCCGCATCTCAAAAAATAGTATGTCACAGTATCTGGCAGAAAAAATCTTGCTTGAAAAAATGTGCTATCAACTAAAATATCTCTCTCTCTCTCTCTCTCTCTCTCTCTCTCTCTCTCTCTCTCCCTCCCTCCCTCCCTCCCTCCCTCCCTCCCTCCCTCCCTCTCTCTCTCTCTCTCTCTCTTTGTCCAATTTATATAGCCACCCATCTCACAAGTGACTCTGGGTTGTGCATAACAAAGCAAAAACAACTAATAAAATATTAGTTTCTGAATAAATATTTAGAAATTAATAAAAAAGATTTAAAGTGCATGGTAGTTGGAGAGAGAGAGAGAGAGAGAGAGAGAGAGATTTATCAGAATGTATATTTATTTAATTGCTAGGGTTTTAAAAATAGAAAATTCTGCTATTATCTAAATATTATACTTGAAGACTAAACACACTGCTATGCCTAGAATATCACCCTGCAAAAGACTGGATCATGATGTAATTTGGCTCTGGGAGAATATAATAATAAGTACTTACTTTGTAACTGAGATAGCTCAGTAGTGTAGTTTCCAACAGACTTATTAAAGCCACTGATACCTAGAGGAATAACAGGCATGAAAAATTCAGCAATTTCTGAGGACTAAGCAAGCATAGAAAAAATATGTATAGGCTTCAGAATAAATAAAAACTATGTGAACAACAAGCACTGAATGTAATCTTTAAATTTTCAAAATCCTTCCATTTCTTAATCTGTGCCTTGTTGTATAATTCAGAAGATAAATGCCTTTGCATTTTGACTATCCAAAACAACAGCGCTTTATATGTTATATTTTTTCTTGAAATTGGCCAATATACACTTAAATATTATCTATTTTTCCCAGCATTGTAGACATTAATCATTCGGCAACAGCTAATTTGTAAAGACAAAGTATTGATCCATACAATAAGCCAGTGAACAGAAAAGGGTCTTGCCGTACCAATTAAGAATGAATTTGTCCAGAATGGGATTTATTTCTGTAGTCTTTTTCCAATACTGACCAACTCAATACTTCCTCTGGCATGCCAGAAACCCAGTATATAAACATTATAGCTTCCCACTGCTATTTGACACCCATGTCCAATATTCAGAAACCTTTCCTCATTTTTATACAACAGACAATAATTAACATGAACTGAAGGCAGCATTACAGAGCATTTACGTCATATGCAGAATTGATAGAATTGTGTTTCATCCACTACTTGGGTCATTTGCCAATATACTAATGCTTCACAGAATCCATTCACTTTTTTGGAATTTGTTCAGATTTTACATATATTATACTGAAATTAATAGCAGTTGCAGAGTAGCATTCCTCAGTGGCTTATATTTACAGAATCATTATAAATGCCAAGAGATATTATCCAAGCTGATACCTTTATTCCCCAATAAATTTGACTCTTTGCACATCTCAAAATACAGTATGTTAAAAAAGAATTTTACTACGTCACTTCAAACTAGCACAGCCCCATTATTTTCAAAACTGGTATTAAAAACCAAACAAATGGCTTAAAATAACTGCTTAGCTACCCAATCTTCTAAGAACTGGTATTTGCAGAAACATGTCATTACTGAGTATGGAATTCTAAATAAAAGATCAGCGTGAGCAACCCTAATTTTAAACTGACATCCCAAGTTAATGAATGACCTGAACTCGGAACGAAAGCATAATCAAGATTCAGCACAGATATTACAAGTTGTGAAGGTATAGAAACATTAGCAAGATCGCAAACATGTTGAAATGGCTCCAAATAAGTAACACTATTCTAGCTGAAGTGAATTAGATGCTGCAATTTTCATGCTTCATTTTGATGACAAAGTCTTCAGTATTCTAAGCGTCTCAATTCCCATAATCCCGTAATTTGGGGTAGAGTCTGAGCAACTGGATGGAGCGGAGCATTTACTGGCTGGATGCCCTTCCCGAAGCCACATGGAGTCCGCAGCAGATATTTTTTCTTTGTGTTCTAGGAGGGAAACACCTGCTGCTATCTAGGATTGAACTCTCAACCCTCCAAGGGGGAGGCCAGTGTCTTCACCATTAAGCCACTCAATTCTAAGCATCTCAACTTCACTGTTAATTATTTAGAGGGTGATAAAATCTTACAGCAATCGTGTATGCAGTTTTTTATGGACAATGTGTTCCCAAACCAATAGATTTAAAAATAAGAAGTCACGTCAGCCCTAGAAACTACTATTAGTATGCAATCAAGAGGATGCTCTACATTGCAAAGCAGGGCTCTTCCTGGACTCCTACCTTCCTGTGTTAGGAAAGATGTGAAGGCTTGAAGAATTTCCTTTAACCTTACAAGGAGAAGGGACTCTAGCAGTGCTTCTACCTTCCTCTCAGGGAAAAACAACATGTTTTTCTACATGCTGATAGGAAGTGCTTTTCCATTCCAAATGTGCTCAGGCATAGAGACAGTCTAGATCTCGGTACCAAATAAAAGAATTAATGTTATTAATTCACATATTGACAGCATTTATATTTATTCTACTGTTATAACAATTTATATTGCCATTCATCTCACAACTGTGACAAAGAAAGGGGGGGCAAAGAAAAGAAACTCTAGGGGGAAAAAGAATAGTAAATATATGAAGTCAATATAGAAATACAGATTTAAGTAAATAGTACAGATAAGGAGGACGGGTAGAGGGAGAGAGAACAGTTTCTTCCCAGTTCCTCTTGAAGGGCCATTAAGCAGCATTGTACAATTCCACAAACTGCACAAAATGCACTAATACATCTAAGTGGTAAAAAATGTAATCATAGGGGAAAAAATAATTAGCAGACAAAGAAACAAGCCCTGAAGTAAAATTAGTTCTGACGATGCAACAGTAAATCTACCTTCTAAACTTCTTTACAAGTGACAAAAGGCAAATGAAGGAGATGATACGATTAACACTGTACAGTTGGATTCTGAAAAAGCTTCTGAGAAAATCTTGGTGGTCGAGGGATGAGAGGCGCTGCTCTTTATAGATTGCTAACTGAGTGGGGGGGGGAAAAAACACCAAAGTGAAATGTGGGGGTAGAGGAGCAATTTTCTCACTGGAAGGAAATAAGAAGTGCCACAGAGCTTTCTGCTGAGATTGGAGCTTTTTAATTTATTCATAAATTATCATGACTTCGGCTAAGCACTCTGAGCTGCCTAAATTTGCAGATGATTCTAGACTGTTCAAGTTAATGATAATGAAAGTGTGAAGAGCTACAGAAATGAAATTTAAACTGGATGAGTGGGCAACCAAATGGAAAATACAGCTCAATGTACGCTAAATGTAAAAATTAAGCACGATATGCAGAAAATGGACAGGGAGATTTTCTCAAAAATCAGGACACAGATTACTCAATGAAACTGCTTAAAGTTTTAAATTTAATACAGCAACCACAAGCAACCACATTTTTCCACACAGCCCAGAATTAATTTGAGGAGTTCCATGTTACAAAACAGGAGGATGGCCACTAGCTTGGTTTGTTTCAATACTGATTGCTTCATAGAGAATAGATCTGCAAAGTTTATTGATTATGCACTATTACATAGGTTTGGAGCCTCCAAATATCAGTAGCAAGAGAACAACAGCGCAAGTGTTGTAAATTCCCCCCCCTCCTGCTTTGAACCCCACTGAGGCATCTGGTTGGCCACTGTGGCATGTGAGGCACAAGTGCTGCTCTGAAATGGTCTAGATACCATCCAGATTGAAGCTCTTTTGTAATTGTGCAGTTCTTGGTGTTCTCTGAATTTTATTACCACATATCATCAGTGCATCTTTTGTAATTAGTTCTACAGTTAACTAAATATTACTTTCAGGATATAAAAGTTGCATAAAAACAGCAGTCACACATCCATCTCAACTATCTCCAATAGCTCCACAATAGCATGCAATAATTTTTTTTTTAATCTCGGCGTGCAGTTAAGATCAAACCTAAGCCAGCGCTTGGGAAACAAAGTCAAAGGCTTATCTTGAGCCAGGGAGGGTAATACCTTGAAGGATGGCTGTTGAAGCTGTGGCCATTCTTTGTGTGCTATTGTTTGTTTACATGTTGCCTAAATACATATTTATACTGATATATGACATTTATTATATTTATTTATTCTGTTTGTCTATTATGTTCATTACGTTTATTATGTGAACCTGGAAGCCATCTTTTATCTTCCGGACCTCTATTTATATATTGCATAAAATAATGGTTGAAGAAACTGGAAGTGCCTAATGAAGAGAGAAGGTCTAGGGGTGACATGATAGCAATCTTCCGACAGTTAAGAGGCTGCCACAAAGGAGAGGCAAATTCTCCAAAGCACCTGAAGGCAAGACAAGAAGTCATGGATAAAAACCTATCAGCCTGAACTGAGGAGAAATTACCTGACCGTGGGAACAATTCATCAGTGGAACAGAAGTTGCCTTCAGAAGTTGTGGATGCTCCATCACTGGAGTTGAAGAAATTTGACAGCCATTTGTCTGGAATGTTATAAGTTCTACTGCTTCAAGGGGATTGGACTAGAAGACCTTAAAGGTCCCTTCCAACTCTGTACCAGATTGAATTATGTTATTACCTGATGAATGGGGCCATCAGGACAACCTTCAGAATCTTATAGTATATCTTCCACGTTATGAGAAGTTGGTGCCTGTACCAAATAGCTCAGATGAAAATGGCTCTGAACGCCCCATCCTCGTGTGAAAACACTGATTGTAAAGAAGTTGTGAAAAGAATTAACTCTAGTGAAACTCCTTGACACTAGGTAGAAACAAGGAGGAACAGAAATTTTCTGGGGAAAAAATAGAATAGCAACACTGTGCCCATTAGAAAGTTATATTTGAAGGTGAGACAAGTGAGCATCTGAAATTGTAGCTGTCATGCATGAGTTATTACATGGGCTCTTATTCTTGTTGGGAAGGGAATCTTAATTATACCTGCAATATATGGAGCTGTAGCAACAGTAGCATTTGTCATTGCTGCTATTAATTATAATCAGAACTGTGAGAAGGGAAGGGTCTCATTGACTTATTAGCCAAAGTGTCACTTATGTGAGAGAATGGAAGTAATGAATACCGTACTGATCTAAGAGCATTTTAAAAATATTTTTGATGGCAAATGTTCAATACAATTTGACCTTGCTTTTTAACACTATTTCTGATGAATGCTCTCTATAGAGAGAGGAAGCCATCTGACGTAACTCTGGAAATCAGGGTGTTCTGGTGAACTCAGTATAAAACCTATAAACCTATGAAACAACCAACATAATCACAAAGAAGTCCAAGTGAGCCAAATGGTCTTCAAATAGCAAGTAAGTATACAGGAGGATCAAGGCCAAAGATTAAGTCTGCTCTACTGAGACAGATGTTGCTAACTTCTAATGAAAGTTCCTGAGTAGTAAACAGCTTTTTCCCTCTGAAAGTCTGGCAGCCTTTAGTTCAGTAAGATTATAGGCAGTTGCAAACAGGATAAACAAATGGAGAAAGCTGAATGATGAGATGAACATAATTCCTGCTTGGCAAATTGTGCTGCTTCTGTTAGAAAAAATGTCCCTTTATTCATCTGGCAGGTGAGGTTGGATTGCGTCTATTTTCTGCTACCAAGTGATGATATTTGGGCACACGCGTGTGACAGTTGACAATATGAACTGAAGCTCAAGAAGGGGACAGGTCATATTTCTCTAATTTTCTGACCTTAACCTGGGTGAAAAATGCTATCAATGTTAGGAATAACATTGCTGTCATTGTAGTAGAATCAGGTGCTAAAAATGGAACAAGACTATCTCTTCAATGACTCTGTAAAGTTTCTTGAGGTGGTGAAACTTTGACGGCATAGAAGTATTTTCCCGGGAGAATGTTGTTTTCTTCAGAAACTGTAAGGTACTGAAACATGGCTAAGAAGTGGACCTCTTGTATTAACTAGTAAGGCAGGGTCTCTTCTGTGTGCTGGCAACGATACATTTCAAAGTTAATGAGAGGGGTACTATAGTCATATATGTATACTAATTTGCAAATGAGATTAATAATTGTTGCAAGCCAATTCAGTTAAAAAAATCTGGCATTGTTCACAAGAATTTATTGTGTCATTTTCATCAAAATAAAAGAAACAAAAGCAGGATAAATGAATCGTAGAGATCTTAACTAAGAAGGGTACACAAGAGGGTCAGGCATCGCACAAGAATTCTGGAGTGGGTTGTGGAGGTTCCTCCTTGAACCCACGGGTCAAGGAGGATGTGCAAAATACAGTACAGCACAAGGCAGGAAATTGACGTTCTGGGTGAAAGAGTAGGGAAGGTGTCAAACAGCACCACATGATTGCAAGTATTTGGCAACTGGTTGTAAGTGTGAACAGGTAGCCAAGCAACCAGGTCTCGGTCATGTGACTGTAGGAGTGCTACGGCAGCATACAGAACTTGGGAGGATCAGTTGTCACCACCATCTGTTTGATTCTGTCATACTTCAAATAATTAGTGAATGAATGGCCGTAGGTTGAGTATATCCTTTCCTTGTTTAGCGATTGCAATCCCTTCCTTAAACCAGAGGTCGAATGTTTGCTAGGTGTGAAGACGTGGCTGAGACAGAAAGACAGAAGCTGCAAAGATCATTGACTGCTGCAGGCTCATTTAGATAAAACCCTCATCCAGCCATGCCAGCATTACTCTCACTGCCACCTGCACTGTTGTTAGGCACAAAATCTGATTATAAAGCAGACACATTGGTTGGGGTTTAAAAAAAAACACCTAGTATTACATTTGCAAATAGTCTTTAAACCAGGTAGACATTAAGCAAGGACTGGTTGTAACTTCTTGACTGATAATCATAATAACCATCCTAAATGTCTTCAGAGAAAAATATTATAAAATATACAATATATATTTGTAGAATGACCTTTGCACTCACTAATTTGCCATTCTGTTAATAAATGCTCCTCTTTTACTCTAAAATGTTATTAAACGCATGTAAAATCTACAAAAATGAAAGTATATACGTTACCTGTAATCCCCACAAAGGTAAGCTTCGATTCACCCAAATAATAAGTGACCTGAAAAATTACAGCAACAAAGGGAATGGATTTATGCATTTATTTGGGGGGGAGGAGAAAACCTTATCTGAACAAGCTATTCTCCCTCCACATTCAAATTAACACTCTGAAATTATTTTTATTTTTCTTGAATTCTTCTCATGAATTCAAAATATTTTGATTTATGAGGGAAGAGCAGAGGGAGATACTCTGGAGTTAAGAAACTGATTAGATGTTTCAGATAATAATGCATGAAGTAATCTACGGCTCACTTTCCTATCAAATGCTGCAATCCACATCAAACGTCCTAAGTTCTATGGAACTCATTACTGGTCCTCCTGCGTTACTCATCTGAATAGTGGGCATAAAATAGAATGGCTTCTTATATTGGGCCAAAATAATAATACTCCACCCACCCAAAAAATGGGATTTATTTATTTTTGTTTGTATGTATGGTGCAAGTAGCAGCTTTGTTCTTGTCTCTGTTTTCAGAACTGAAGTCAACCATGGCTTCATCAAATACATACACATGCAATACACATTCATACATTTCTTTATGTTCTTAGCAATTTTTCTCTGTGAAATCCTGCAGATTTATATAACTTGAAGAAAATTTAAGAAATAGTTAAGGTAATGTATTGGAATAATGGTAACAGTTGTACATTACTTCCATTGTGAGAAACGGGTCTTCCATGAAGAGAGGGAAGACATTATTTAATTGCTTTCTCAATGGTCAGTACTATTTTTTTTTTAAGTGACAGAATGTTTAATAGACCCTGAAAACAGAGAGGAGAGAACAGGGTTGGTTTTGCTGCATTATACCTTGTAAACACAGCCAGTGAATAACCTATGAAGCATTTCAGTTTGACTAATCAAAATGAAATTTCTTTCCTGATATAGAATCCAGAGTGCTTTCATATTATTACTAAAATATTTGCAAATTCTAAATTCAATTTACTTAATTTGTTTCAAAATATTTCTTCCTATCCACATCAGGCTTGAGTTCATCTGGGGTAACTCTCATCACCTCTACCCATTTTGCACAAAGGATAGCTCCTGCTAATATCGATAAGCACATTATTTAGAAAAAGAATCTAATAATTTAAGTTAAAAACATCGATTTGCTGCTATAAACACATCCTTAAACTTACCAATCTATCTCTGCAGAAATGTTGTTTTGACTGGAACATCCTTGGTTTAATTCCTTGCTAGCAGACATCCAAATGTAAAATCCATTTTCATTTAGAAAACAGCGTCATATCATAACGAAATATGTTATAGAAAAAAACAAAGCCAGACAAAATCATTAGTTTGTTATAATAATATTTTAAAGGGTTGTAAAATATCATGCTGGTTAAAATTTTAAAATGAAAGATGATAAATGTGGGTTATCCTGGGTGAGGGTTGTTCAGTTAATGAAGAAATATATTGTTAAACATTGTTTTTTAAAACAACATTTTATAATGTTAACTTGAGATATTTAGAACACAGAACTAAATGAATTTTATGAAACACAACATATGTAAGAGCATATTCTTGCTTAATTATATATATATTAATATACCAAAACAAAAACAAAACAAATAATAAAACCACTCATATTTTAATGGAGTTATTATGAAGATTTTGGCTGGCTGTAAATTATGGGAATATAACAATGTAAGTCAATATAAAAGGTGTATGTATGTGTGTATATATCTATATATCGATAGATCTATATATCTATAGACAGATAGACACACATACATATATATACCATATATATATATATGGTATATTTGTGTGCTGATAAATAAATAAAGGCACACAAATATAACACAAATATAACAAAGGCAACAGTAAAAATATTGGGTTTCTGTTGTGATGGACTCTTGTGACGAGCCGATTGACAGATAATGGAAACAGTTAGCTTTCTCCCATAATTGGGGCTTACCAGGGTTGTGACACTAAATATATATATATGTGTTGGCCTCCCTCCCTCCCACACACAACATGAGCAATCCGGCCAAGGAGAGTGAACAGAGCAGCAGTGGGAGGGGCCACGCTCACCATACCTACCACAGCGCCCCAAAGTCAACCTCAATCCTGATGCGGTTCTCAATGAAATTGACTTTGACACCCCCGTTTTAAAAGAAATGTTTTGATTGTTTAGGATAATTAATTAATTAATTCCGACAGCTTCTGGGGGCTCCCTAACCTTCCTACCTGCCCCCTGAGCTTGCCAGCAGCCGCTGACGAGCCTCCCCGTGGTGCCTCAACCGTGGTGGTCGCGGAAGGGAGCTTCACTCCAAGCTGCCTGTCCCGTGCATCAGGGAGGCTGTATGAGAAGTTTTCACTTGCAGGGAAAAAAATAATAAAACCTAATGCTTCCTAAATTATCTACTGACAACAAAAGCAAAAAATTAGGCTACACGAGACTGTTTGGAGAGTCCAACTTGCTGTCCAAGAACTGGATCTCTCCAACTGCGTCCTTTTAGGGCGACTGAGTTTTTTAAACTGAGCCTCTAAAGGGAGCAGGAGGCGTGGCTACACAAACTTTGAACTCAGTCCTTGGGCAGCAAGCTGAAGTTAACCCATGCTTGGACCCTCCAAGCAGCGCCTAGGAGAAATAAACATTGTCAGAGTTATTAGCAGTCTTTTTCAAAAGTAGTAACGGAATAATAATACAGGGATATGCAAAATCCTTCAGTAAACATTCACAAAAAAGATATTCAAATCAACTGCTTGATTTCAAATCAAATCATGATTTATTTGACAAGGGGAAAGCCAACTTCACCAGAGCCATAGGATGCCAAAAGCACAGCTACTCCCGTCCTTGTTTTCCTATTTTTCTACCTTTATTATTGCCTTTGTTGGATTTTAAAATTAGGGGCAAAGAATACCTTTCAAATGAATTCAGATGAAAAGTGGTTCCATATCAAGATTTAATATTAATTAATAACACCTACAGGGATAATGTATTAAAATGTATGCATGCTATTTTGTTAAAAATCATTGCTTCTCAAAAGAAAGAAAAAATCTCATTAATAGAAATGAACCGTGGGGGGACAGAATCTCAACTTGTTTTCAAATTAACAGAGGCCTAAAATAAGACAACAAAAAGAAAACAGGCAAATACAAAGAAACAACTGGATTTTCTAATTTAGCCTGGCTCTTGATTATAGAGCAGAATCCTATTTTTAATTATTATCGACAAACTACTTAGGTTTTGGACTGTGTTTGGATCTTCCTTTTGGGGGCCAATCACATTTTAAAAACATTAATGTCAAATTAAAGATAGAATTAGTAGTAATTTTGGGGAGGTATGGTGATTTAAACATATATTATCCTCCGACTTTCCAACTTTTACATTGAGAAAAATAGGAATTGGAAATAGCTGCAAACTAATAGCAATAGCAATAGCAATAGCAGTAGACTTATATACCGCTTCATAGGCCTTTCAGGCCTCTCTAAGCGGTTTACAGAGAGTCAGCATATTGCCCCCAACAATCTGGGTCCTCATTTTACCCACCTCGGAAGGATGGAAGGCTGAGTCAACCCTGAGCCGGTGAGATTTGAACCGCTGACCTGCTGATCTAGCAGTAGCCTGCAGTGCTGCATTTAACCACTGCGCCACCTTGGCTCATGGTTAAACTAAAAGCTATATATGTGCCAATCCCACATTTAAATATTAGATTTTTTTTCAGTTAACCTAGAAAATAGCACAGCTATGTACAGGAATAATAACGATATCCCTGGAAACTGCCAAGCTGTCTAGTAATGGGAAGATTCATTCATAGCGCACTAGTTTGCAGCAATCTCCTGATTTCTCCTACTATTTTATTCATTAATTTTTATTTATTAGATTTATGCGCCAAGAGTCTCGCCTACCAATATGTCATCTACTTGGTTGTTCTCTCCCAAGAGATGAGCTTCAATGTGGACATAACTGTCATTTTTGAAATAATTCTTTCAGCATTATTAGATTATAAGCAGTACATTTTATATTCCAGCTATTAAAATAAACAGCTCTGGCAGTCTTTGAAGAGATCCTAGGAGATACAATAATTATGGGAAACAAATAAGACTTAATTACTAACTTTTTCTTTAAAACCACTGCAACTTTAACAAACATTCTACAGAATAAAATGTACAAATGATGTTTTTATTGGTTTGTTAGAATTACATGATCAAAAGAAAAGGTTACTATAGTTAAGATGACTGAGAATATTTATATTGAGCTGTGATGCATTTCATCAAAGTGATCAAAGTAGTAAATTTCCAAAGTTTAATAACGTTTCCTCTATACTGCATCTGTTTGAAACATAATTCAAATGAAGGTAAAGACAAGGGAAGGGAGATACCTCTAAAAAAATAAATTGAACAAAATACCTAGGCAATGTTTAATTTCTCTACAAAGTCAAGCTAATGCTGTGAACTTCATCTGAAGCCAATCCTAAAAGTATTTTTTTTCTTCCCAATACTATAAATTTGTGCCCAAGACAGACTTGCATGGACAACTGTAAGTTTGCATATGTCTAGGCTCCATGTTTCATAGCTACATTCCAAGGACAAGACAAAAATCCAATTAATTTTAATTGAATAAATAATTACTGGATGAGATTGTCAATATAATCCCATCACATTTCAATAAATCCCTTAAGACAGAAATGGATACACAACTGTGTTTGCCTATTTCTATAATTCTGAAGCTACATTCCAAAAATAAAACAAGGACTAGAGAAAAAAATATCAATTATTTTTAATTGAATAAATAACTAGTGAATAAAATTGTCAATAAAAGCACCTCATTTTAACAAATTCAATACATTCTCCCCAACTGCATTTAACAATCAATCATTCAAACCATTATTTCTTAAATATATGCACATGCACTCACACATATTTGTGAAGAATGAAGGGAAGGAAGAAAAAGAAAGGTGAAGGAGCAAAATAGGCCACCATTGAAGTGACTGGAAGAAATAATGACAATGTTTGCTATGCTTAACAGGTGCAGATGTGTATATGCATATTCTGTAGTAAATGCAATGTTGCTTACTCCAGGATAGAAAGCATAGCCTTCTTTTACAATGGGAATTTATCTGTTTGTCTCAGCTTATTCTATCTATATGATGGTAATAGAAAGGTGGAAGAAATCTTGAAGGTAATAAAGATGTCATTCTCTGGCCTCCCCCTCCCCCCATGTAGTTTGAAAAAACCCCACCTCAACAGTATAATGCATGTCAAACTCGCTGTGTCACATGATGTTTTGCAGTGTTTCTCCCATTTGCACAGCTGGGATGGGTGCGCCCTGCACGTGACCCATCCAGCCCATGGGCCGCCAGTTTGACACCCCCGACAAAATGTGTGTTGGGTTGTGAGGCAAATGGAGGTAGTCGTCAACTACCTATATTCTAAAAGAAAGTATGGCCAAACAAAAAGTTTGGTCAAAAAGGCCAATGAAATCGTACCCTGTATTAACACAAAGGAATAGATTCCAGATCACATGAAATATTAGTTACTTGTTCTGACCCCTCCTGGCCTGTGAATAAACCAGAACACAGGCTTGGCTGTTTGCCACTATTTAATTAATGAGATAACAAATCCTTTGGCTGAGGGCCCAGACAACTCACATTCAATATAATAGCTTGGCAGCAACCCAGATAGTTCACATGAAGCAACACAGATAATCCAAACAAACAGACACGGCTAGAATACAGACAGATTTCTTGAATACTAGTGGAACGGTTGTTTCCTGCAAATGTCCCCTCCCAACGCCTCACTTATAAACTCTCTTGGGAGGGGCCCATCCACAACCACCTGTGCTTAATCATCTTCTGTGAGTCTGCCTACGGAGTTGCTGCTTGCGTTTCTCAGCCCTTCTCAATCGAGCATCAGGGACAAACTGCCTTTGATCTTCCCCACTGCTCCATGCCTTGGGTGCCTCCTGGTGGCAACCAGCCTCTCTGGTCCCTGCTCTGAGTCTGAACCCTGCCCAGGGTCCTCCAGATCTTCCATGGCAGACTCATAGGGTTCCTCACTATCCAAGTCCATCAGCAGCTCGACCAGATCCTGCTAGGCCACAACAGTTACTGCTCTATGACATCTTGGTATAAGACCACACTTGGAATGCCACATCCAATTTTGGTCACCACAATATAAAAAAAAAAGATGATGAGACTCTGGAAAGAGTACAAGATGATTAGGGAGCCGGGGACTGAAGCTTATGAAAAACAGTTGCAGGAATTGTCTAATCTAGAAGGACTAGGAATGACATCTCAGCAGCGTTTCAACACATGAGGGGCCGCCACAAAGAAGAGGGAGTAAATCTATTTTCTGAAGCACCAGAAGGACAAGAAGCAATAGATGGAAATTAATCAAGGAAAGAAGGAGCCTAGAACCAAGGAAATTTCCTTACAGTGGGAACAAAACCGTGGAATGGTTTGCCATCACCGGGAGGCTATTAAAAGGAGACTGGATTGTCATTTGTCTGGAATGGTATAAGAGGCTGGACTAGAAGGTCCTTTCCAAAGCTGTCCTTCTACAATTTTGACTTACAACCACTCGTTATAGTGACCATTTGAACTTACAATGGCACTGAAAAAATGACCTATAGTTGTTTTTCATACTTACAGCCACTGAAGCATCCTCATGGTCACATGATCAAAATCTGGGGGTTTAGCAATCGGTATGTATTTATGACAGCTGCAATGTCCTGGGGGGGCCATGTGACCACAATTTGTAACCCTCCAGCCGGCTTCTGAAAGCAAAATCAACGGGGGAAAGCCAGATTCACTTAACAACTGTGATTCACTTAAGAACCACAGTGATTCACTCAACAACTGTGGAAAAATTGGTCATAAAATGGGGAAAACTCATTTGCCTTGGTTAGCAACAGAAATTCTGGACTAGCTGTAAAAACCTTGGTGCATTTACTCTATAGGTACCATTGGTTTCAACAGCACTTTTTGTAATTTACTCATGATGCAATCCTTCAAACGCCATCAGGAAAGAGTTGAGAGCCTGTTAGCCTCTTTATTGTTCTATTCAGTCAAAGTCAATGCAAAGCCAGGGTTTAGCAGTACCCAAGCTTGAATGAATTCAGCCAAAGCAGTGAGCCCGGGTGCCCTTTTCCCTCCCCTTCAGCAGCCTTTACTTCGCTTCCTTAGGAACGTGAGCTTGTCATTTTAAAAAACAAACAAACCAGAGAGTGGGCTTGGAAGTAAATTATTTGAACTTCCCTTCTTTAGGATCAGTGATTTGAACCAATGCTGTGTTCAGATCCAACAAAGCCAGTTTTCATGAAAAGGTTAAGCTAAACTTTAAAAGAAAACGTGTCTCCTGTGGGGCCAAGGCCATCGCAGTACTGGCCTCTTTTCCTTATTGCATGCAAAGGCTCATGGAGAGAGATTTAAAGCCGGATAGTGCTTTGAAGTGAAATGTTTTGTTTCTGCATTTGGATTAAGGCATCTATAATTGGCATATTGCAAATTTCTCCTGCAAATACAGACTTTGTCTGAGCACCGAACTTGTCCAATCTACGAAAGCTTTTAGACAGGCCTGTTGGCTGCCGTTAGTTAAAATGTACTATAGTTGGTCAGGCACAAACTTTTTATGTCCTTCAAAAAGTTAAACTGCTTTGTTTTTAAACTTAACAACAAGCACACTGCATTTATTATATTGGCTTGAAGACATTTGTGTATATACACTTGCAAAAATCCCTTTAATAAAACAAAATTAGGTAAGTCCTCTGAATAAAATTAAAAGCAGTAATAACAGCTGCAATGTCAACAAGATGCGTAATAATCAATTAAAAAAGAAACCAGAATGGGAGGGACAGCCAATCCTTATACATATTGTCATAATAAAAATACAAAGAAACCACTGCCAAATAAAGTAAACACACAATCTCATAGTCGAGCCTTATATCCTGGAAAAATAATTAAACAATAATTGAAATAAACATAAGTCCTTCAACAAGGCAATTTGAAAGCTTGTTAGCTGTCTAGCCAAAGATCAGATGGGCCACCTCTGTTTACCTTCTTCCAATACATCCCTTACTTGGGAAAAAACATCTTTTCAAAATCTTTTTAAAAATACTAAAATCAGGGAGCCCAGAGCCTCGATGATGCTTGAATCCCTTTGGCTGTGAAAAAGGGAGAGAAAAGCACTTCCCCAAACACCTACAATACTGCAGAGATAAAGATACCCAGCAGTCCTAAAAACCCAAAACAAAGTTTGAAGGAACTTGTGATAAATGGACATAGGAAAACCAGAAAAGAACAACATGAACAGACAACACAAAATAAAAATAAAAATACCTGAACTGACTCGTGGGGGGGAGGAGAACTAAAGGGGGGAAATAATGAACTGTTATAATGGTAAAGATCTGACACAAGCCAAGCTACATCATGTCTCTCACTGCCTCTGAAGTCAAGAAATTGAGGACCTGGTAAGATATTCAGGACAAAGGACCGAGTTATTTGAGGGGCCACTTCTTGCTGAGTACATCTGCCTGGCAGAAGATGTATGTTGTAGGTCCAGTAAAGACAGTGGTGGCTTTCAAAAATTGTTCGAACCTCCTCTGTGGGTGTGGCCTCCTTTGTGGGAGTGGCTTGCCGCCCATGTGACCGGATGGGAGTGGCTTTCTGCCCATGTGACCAGATATGAAGATGCCGCTGACACTTGTCAGAACCACCTAAAATTACCTCACATACAGCACTGGCCTGCATAAGAATATGATGTAAACTTGTTTTTTAAAAGGCATCTTTGGTTTGCGTTAAAACAACTTCAACACACGCAATGTTCTGATTGCACCACAAACGCAGGAGTCATCCTTGCCTTTCACAGAGGCACTGAGTTTTATAAATAGGAGCATGATCGTGTAGAATAATCATATCCAAGGACCAGTGGTGGGTTTCAAAAGATTTTGGAACCTCTTCTGCAGGTGTGGCCTGCTTTCCGGGTCCACTGGTGGAACCTCTTCTAACCGGTTCGGTAGATTTGACGAACCGGTTCTACCGAATAGGTGCGGACTGGTAGGAACCCACCTCTGAGTAAAGAGCTACATCTTGTGGGATTCCAGAGATGAGTCTTTACTGCCAGGGCATTTGCTGTATGAAACATTATTCCCCCACTGTGATCAGGCTATTAACGTTTTGCAAGTCCTTCAAGATTTGGGTAGTTCATCAGACTTAGAGGCCCCAAGGGAATGGTTGAAATGGCTCCACTGCTGTTAATATCTGTGCCCCTTCCCTTTCTTTTAATTATATTTATTTTTAATTTGTTTTTATATTATTTTTTACTATGCATCACACAGTCACATTTTATAAGATGGCTTGCTGCCTATAGAAATATGATGAACGAAGAGCTGAAGAAGCTTCTTGGACAAGAAGTGAAACGCCTTCAAAGAAAAACCCGAAAGTCCATTTGCCTCTTGGAAAAAAGCACCTCGCTCCAAAAAGTAAACAGGGAAAATTACGTAGAACCAATTCCCGCTGGATACCTATTGAGAATGAAAGGGAATTCCAACCAATACAAGGAAAGGATAAATACCAAAAACAAAATGACAGACAAGAATGAAGAGAAGGCTTTGCTCTAATGCCCAAAGGTCACAAACAAGGCAGGAGTATTTGATGACCCAATAATGAAATACTGCAGAAAGGTCCAGAAGTATCAACACAGGTGGCAGACACTGTACAGGTGGTCCTTGGTTTACAACCACAACTGAGCCCAGAATTTACGTTGCTAAGTGAGAAAGTGAGTTTTGCCCCATTTCACAACTTTTCTTGCCACATTTGTTAAGTCAATCGCTGCAGTTGTTAAATTAGTAACACGCTTGGAAAGTGAACCCCCACTGACTTTGCTTGTCGGAAGGTCACAAAAGGGGATCACATGATCCTGGGACATTGCAACCGTCATAAATATGAACCAATTGTCAAGCATCCGAATGTAAACATGTGACCATGAGGTGCTGCAGCGGTCATAGGAGTGAAACAATGAACATAACTGCCATTGTAACTTTGAACAGTCACTAAATGAATTGTTGTAAGTCAAGGACTACCTGTATTTCGGTCATCATAAAGAAAAATAGCGCATTGTAATGTATATTACACGAGATACAGTGGCAACAGCAACCGATGTTCTGGTCTCCTTAATATTTTACTGTCTCAACAGTCTGCTAATTAAGATTTGCCTGCAATATTATAGTCCTCTCTACCTGCACATAATGAAATGTGAAATTGGATTACAAATGACTCCTGTAGAATTAAAAATATGTTAGGAGATCATATATTATGCACAACTGATCTCAGTAAAACAATTTCTCAGGCATTTTGAGAGAAAAATTAAAAGATTACCATTCACGTTGCTGATTTGGATCATCCAGGAGGACCCGAACTATATATAACATGCAGCTTAAAAGTTTGAGTGAAAAATTGAATAAGCGGATTCTCAGGCCTGTTGGGGAAAAAGGGAAAGTGAATCAAACTAAATTAAGAAAAGAATACTTACAAGTTACTAAACTGATTGAAAAGTAATATCCTCAGATCTGTTAAAAATTGTTTAAAATATTTAGGATGTTAAAATATTAATAAATGTATTGATTTCAACTTTTACAAAACTATTTCCCCCTTATCTTTGGACTGTCTCCCTTCAAGTGGGGAAAAAGGAAAGAGAAAACAGATTGAAACATTAGTAGGTATCCAAATCTATTCTTTTTCTTATTCATGCAGAATCAACTTACTCATTTCAAAGAAAAAAGAGGGGGGGGGGAAACAGGAGCAGGTAAGCAAGCAAAAACAGCCGCCTGGGAAGAGCCTAAGCCAGCAATCTTATTGACTTCCGCTTAGAGCTTCCGCTTAGACTCCCTGGTCTTCCCTGGGAACGGCCAGGTAAGGTTTCCTGGGGAGAGGGCTGAGAGCCTGATGCCTCTTGACGCTACGCAAGGACCCAAAGTTAACACCCCCCCCCCGTTTGGCTGGCAGTTTCCCAACATTAGGGCGGAATGGGCCAACTCCCCACGGCCAACTCACCGCTGCCAATCCGCCATGGCCAAGTTACCATGGCCGGCTGACCGCAGCCAATTTCCCAAGGGACAACTCACCTCGGCTAACTCTCCGTGGATCAACGTGCCATGGGACAATTCAACAATTTTATTTAATTATTTAAAATAATTTAAAAATATTTTCATTTTTGCCATTCATATTTCATTTTCTCCCTCCTTTTGCACCCTTTCTTTAATGATTCTATTCCACCATTTTTCACTTATTATGTAGCATTTGTACCACAGCAAGTTGCCCCGTGGTGAGTTGGCTGTGGCGAATTGTCCTAGATCCACATCAGGGGGATCCACAGTGATGGCTAAGGGTTTCAAAACGGTAGGTATAAACTGGGCAATGGAAGCCACACCCCTCTTTACTGTGTCTTACGGGCACTGTACGCATGTAAAAAGGAGTGAGGGTTGGGTCACCTGGAGGCATCTATCACTCTGAAGCCAGTACCTGTCGCTTCACCATGGAAATGAAAATACCCACATAAAACTCAAGCTAATATGTCTTGTCCTCCATCACTAGGCCAAAGAACAACAACTTGCCCAGGAGCAGAGTCCAGAAAATGTTAATTGATCGTTGCTACCTTTATTATCTTGCACAATTTATCTATGGAGTACTGTGGAAACAATGTAAGTTATTTAAAGTACCCTACTGTAGACTAACAATTCATAATCTTTGCAATGCAAAAAAGTAGTCATGGATACAATCTTATGCAGCAATGTAAACATTTCTGTAGCACACCAACTTAGATAACAACTGAGTTTCCAATATACATTTGAAGTGAGGAGATCACAGTATCTAAATAGCTAATACCGTTATTATAAATGTGTAAAATATATTATTATCAATAATGACTAAAACATGTGCATATATTTATGTATAAAGAAATGCAAATTAAAGTATGCAATTCTGATGAAACGAATTTAAATATGCAATTAATGCAATCAATCAATCATCAATGTTCCTCTCCATGAATACCTAATCAAGGTAATATTCAACTTAAAATAGGAACAGGTGGCTCTCTTTTGTCATCTATTATCAAAAAGCTGCTTTAGCTGGTAAGCGACATAGGTTGAAGATAAGCCAGAAATCATCATTAAAGCAGAACAAATATCAGTATTTGTGACAGCAAGGGACTCCGCCCGAGACAAGCAAAAGTCCCTCTAGTGTATATCGGAACCTGCCTTTAACTGGCCATTGCAACTAACAAGGGTGAAAAATTCTCTGATATATTATTCCTCATTTTTTACTCCCTTTGCATTATTCAGTGATTGCTTCCTACTCTGTCAGAGTACCATCTGGCAGTGGCAAATGATGAAAGCTAATGGCAGTGGAAGTTTTAACAACATGTGCAATGAACAATTATATAGTGTTTTCAACATGTTTTTGAATCAGAGTTTTAATATCTTCATTACTGTGCAGTTACACTATGAGGCTGCCTCTATCATAACCATAAATTCCACTTAAAAGGGGACTGTTATTTGAAAGTCACCAATACTCTTTACTTCAATTAAAATAATAGATCATTTAAAATGTGTGCATTAAACATTCTATGATGGCTGATACAACTGATACCCTTCAATAGGAGTGAAAATCCTTTCCACTGTAACCCTAACCCTAATCTTAACTAGCCACCATTTTGTGTGTTTTGACTGGGAAACCTAGTGAATACTCCCACTCCGTATGTTCCACTGCTCCTTTATCCTTGTAATCAACCCTAGGAAATTGATTATGTTGGGAAGTAACTTGTAAAGAATCAACCAATGAGCTTCGTGACTGTGAAAATCCTGACTAATTCTTATAGGTGGACCTCACTTTGCTGCTGAAGAAACTGTGAAGACTTAAAGATGACGGGGTCATCAGATTTAATGTCATTTTAATGTAATGAAGCTATACCCAAAATATGTTTCAGATCTTTGGAGGCCAACACAGTGAAATAATTTATGTAAATATCACCCTTTCTTCTTCTTATTTACCATAATCCAACAGTCAAATAATCTCATATAGCTATTATTTTATCATTCTGGTTCCAGAAGCTTATTTGGACACAACTTCCTCTTTTTCATTTTATATTACATGTATACTAGAGAAGGGGTATATAGGTATTGTAAAATATTTCTATAAAAATCTCTAATATTTCTCATCAAATATGCAGAGGAATATTCTCTCTCTCCTTCTGGGATGGTTTACAACTCACGGCCCGTGGGTCGGATGCATCGTGCACTGGCCACGCCCATCCCCGTTTTAGCAAAGGGGGGGGGGAAGTTGCAATACATCACGTAACATGAGTTTGACACCCCTGGTCTACAACCTATACATGTTTGTATCTCAAGCTACATTATGACCATCTTAAAAGGAACATTCCATTCAGGATTTTGTTCCAGAAGTATACCTGGAATGAATGTTACTCTATAAATCATATGGAACCCACTAAGTTTTTTCTTTAAGTAGTAAATAGTTTGTGTCAACAATTCTTGTGTGTTAAGTTTTGCATCTCTCTGCACATGTATGGTACAGAAATCTCCATTTCTGTTAAATATAAAATTCACTTATTTTTGCTTCCTAACTTAGAGACCTTAAAACTATTCCTTTATTTTACTTTCACTTTTTTCTCTGTTTTCCTTTATCAAATTAACATTACAAAACAACAACAGTCATTCTGAATGGTAGTTACTGAGAATTAGGTAACATGAAGAACTATACTGTATGGGATTCTCTTCATTACAGATATTTAGGATAACATCCGAATAGTAATATTTTCACAAGTTTCTCAAAAGTTTGTAAGTTATTATTCAATATTCTGATTTAGTTACCAAGTTATCAAACATAATTCAGGAACAACTTTCATGTCTTTGGGGGAAAAGGCTTTGGGGAAAGCCTGAAGGTATTCAATGAAAATTAAACTGTAATATACTATATTTGGAATATTATGTAAGACTTTAACATACTCATAATTCTTGCTTTAAGGAAGATATAAAGCCATCTGAAAATCTTTGCTGAAAATTAACATGCTAATATATTTTATGGAAATAAAAAAAGACAATCTGTATTAAGTTTGACTAACAGTCACCCACTCTCCGAAGGACCCAAGGGAAACAAACACAATGGGTTTTAGTCAGGCCTGATGATAATTCCATATGCTTCCAATTCACTTACAGTTTTGTTCCCTGTGGAGATTCTCAATCATTCAAGTCATGGTTGTCCCAAAGATACTTTTCAAAAGGCAAACTGACTTTGTTCCCCCCCCCCCTTGAAAATGTTCTGCTTCTCATCCAAGAAGCTTCTTAGATGGGAAGTAGGACATTTTTAAGAGAGAGAAAAAACAAGACAGCACTGTTGCCTTTTGAAAAGCATCTTTGGGCCCAGTGATGTTGCTTTTTACTAAAATATCAGAGTTAATAATTGCATGAATTCAAAAAGGAAACTAAACAGACTACCCCAAATCAATAAATGCAAATCCTTAAGCATTTCCTATTGAGGTTTATACTTCCCCTGTACAAAGCTGAGGTTGAGGAAGGCAATTTGGATGGTACTCCCCAAGATGTTCTTAAGACATTTCTTATTCTAAACTCTTTTTGACATACATTTGTTTTTACTCCATGCAATGACCTGGGCAACTGAAATAATTGTTCCCCTGTGTCCCCTTCTCTTAAGTGAGCGCTGAGGAGTAGTTTAATGAATGGAGTAGGAAAATGAAAACAGCAAGTAGTGGGAGAATTTCAGTGAATCAAAACCAACTGTAATGAAAGCTCACACGAAGGGGGAAAAGTCCCGATACATCACCCGACGCTACTGTGACACCGCAAATTTGACACTCCTGACCTATACTAAAAGAAAAGGGCTTTAATTATAATTAACTACAGGTGAAACTCAAAAAATTAGGATATTGTCCAAAAGTTCATTTAGTTCAGTAATGCAACTTAAAAGGTGAAACTAATATATGAGATAAGACTCATTACATGCAAAGCAAGATAGTTCAAGCTGTAATTTGTCATAATTGTGATGATTATGGCGTACAGCTCATGAAAACCCCAAATCCACCATCTCAGAAAATTAGAATATTACATGCTTTTGCATCTCATTTGGAGACCAAGGACCCAGAGTATGGAGGAAGAATGGAGAGGCCAATCAAGCACAGTAATCCCACGGTCATTGAACCAGGTTTTAGTGCTTTTGGCAAAAGTTGCTCTCATCAGAAAAGAGGACTTCTTTGGACCACTGAGAAACAGGACTTTGGACCACTGTGCTTCATTAAGACCAGGGTCAACGCAGCCGTCTACCAGGAGGTTTTGGAGCACTTCATGCTTCCTTCCGCAGACGAGCTTTATGGGGATGCTGACTTCATTTTCCAGCTGCCCACACTGCCAAAAGCACCAAAAACTGGTTCAATGACTGTGGGATTACTGTCCTTGATTGGCCAGCAAACTCGCCTGACCTGAACCCCATAGAGAATCTATGGGGCATTGCCAAGAGAAAGATGAGAGACATGAGACCGAACAATGCAGAAGAGCTGAAGGCCGCTATTGAAGCATCCTGGTCTTCCATAACACCTCAGCAGGGCCACAGGCTGATAGCTTCCATGCCACGCCGCATTGAGGCAGCAATTGCTGCAAAGGGGGCCCAAACCAAGTACTGAGTACATATGCATGCTTATACTTTTCAGACATCCAATATTGTTCTATGTACAATCCTTGTTTTATTGATTGCATGTAATATTCTAATTTTCTGAGTTGGTGGATTTGGGGTTTTCACGAGCTGTAAGCCATAATCATCACAATTATGACAAATCACGGCTTGAATTTTTTTATTTATTTAGATATTTTATTAATATTTATAGGCCGCCCTTTTCCCCGCGGGGACTCAGGGCGGCTTACATAAAATAGGGAGGGGGGGTGTAAACAATAAACATAAAACAATACATAAGAGTAAAATAGAACACAACATTCATTCTTCATTCGGGTGGGGACAGATTACGATCTTTATCCCCAGGCCTGACGGGATAGCCAGGTCTTGAGGGCTGTGCGGAAGGTCTGGACGGTGGTGAGGGTACGAATCTCCATGGGGAGATCGTTCCAAAGGGTTGGAGCTGCTACTGAAAAGGCCCTCCTCCTTTTTTCCATTACATGCAAAGCAAGAATTATCTTGCTTTGCATGTAATGAGTCTTATCTCATATATTAGTTTCACCTTTTAAGTTGCATTACTGGAATAAATGAACATTTGCACAATATTTTTCAAGTTTCACCTGTAAGTGATCTTCTGTATAGGCTGCTGACAGTGACAATTGCAGGCATAGTTTCAAGGATTCCATCCCTACACAAGCCTAGCTTCTTTCTGATTAAATTACTTTCTGATTAAATCATTATAATATGTTGTAGCTGAAGCTACTCTTTTGGGTAGATTTTGAATTCTATTGTCTATTATAGCTTGTGTAATTTTGTGGCTCTTTATTGCATTTGTATTTTAACTGCTTTATCATTTTGTGTGATTAATAAGATTATATGTTTATAAATAAGAAAATAATGTACCAAATGTTTCAGTGGAAATATTTAGGTAGTGGCTTTAAAGATTATGTTTATAAGGGTTCAATTACAGGATAGATCATGAATTACATCAAATTACCGTATCAAGTATAATACACAAATTAGGAACTTATTCAAGAGCAACAGATCATAACCTAGTGGTAGATTATTCATTTTGCTTTTAAGCAAACGCGATATAATACTGAGGAGTGCTAGTTAAAAGATACAAGATAATTAAGATGGAGGGGTGGGTATTTTTGAGGTAGCAGATAACCAGTGGTAGTTGTGACTATTGGCTTTGAGTTCTGACTCACTCATTCATATTTGCCATTCTGTAGGAATATTCATCTCTATTTATGCTGGGTTCCCATATTTCTTGGCAGTCCAAAAAGACAGCTGTCTTTTTCCTCTGTCACAGGGCTGGCATAATTTTAAGTTCCATTTTGAGAAATGTTTCACTGTAGACTATATTGATTGCCTTGATCCACCCCAAATCCTTCCAAAATAGCTCAGCTCATGTTAGTTTAACTAAATATAGCTGGGGGCAGGGAGAAAGGACACAGCAATCCTTCATTCTTTTGTGTCTTATTTGTTCGGCACTTGAAATTTTAAAGTCAGCATGACCATATATTTGAAATCTAATTGTGAAAATTTTGAAGCAGATCTAACTGAAGAACTTCATTTACATACCAAATATGCATGTTTTCTCCTACGTGATATTGCTCAGAGCAACCAACATTTAAAAGACAAAAAATACAAAATTACAAAATGATAACATAATTCGGCATAAAACATATCCTAAAGAAATCAACCAGACCAAAAAGAAAGCAAATAGTATTAAGCATCACATTTTATTGGTCTTATATTTATCTTTTTTCAATATACATTATTTTACCTTTATTAGATGTTTTCAATATTTGTTGAATTACAGGGTATCAGTGTTTAAAGTGTATTTCCATTTCAGTTTTTTTTTAATTAAAGGTAAATCCTAAAACTTATTATAATGTGACATTTAAAGGGCTACAGCAGAAGAATGTAGCTGGCCAACATTTTGAGAATGGATTGGCTACAGATTTAAGTAAATAAAATAAATGTATCAGTAAAAATTCCCTTGCAATCAAGGAAATTATTCACATAAGCATAGGTTTGCAAATAAAACAACAGTATACTGCTTAATCTGTTTAATCTATACAAGTGAAAAAAACTGACTGATGAATGCTATTTATTTTTACTGTAAACAAACAATATCCTCATTATAATATAATAGTATTAGAATTAAAAGTTACTGAAGAGAAAAAAGTATAAGCATGCAACATATTATTAAAGGATTAAATTCAGTCCACCTGGTTATCTTGAATAGCAAATCATAATTGTAGCTTGAAAATAAAAGAGTTGCTTTATGTTTTGTTCAGGGCCCTCAGCAAGTATTTATGGTAAAATGTGACAAAAGGTCCAACCTGTCCATCATGTGCTCTGTGTGGAAAGATGTTTCCTCTGGATGCATTTAGCAAAAGAGAAAGAAAAGGGACTGTTTACCAGGTTAACAGCATCCTTTCTCTTACTTTCTTCCCTATAGACGGTAACTTGCCATCTATCCAGCATGTAAACTCATACAGTATCCACCATCAACCTTCATCGGAAAAAAGTGACATTTGTTATTTAGTCTAATCAACCTTCACTTCTTTCTAATTAGCTAAAAAGTTCCATTTGCTGCCATTATACTTTTATTCAGCAATGTTATTGTCATGAAAAAGGAAAAAATGATAATTATAGCTTACAACCTGTTTCTGTTTTATAAAAGATAAATTAATTGATTAAGATTGCCATCTTGATTTTTCATCAATTGATGTCATAACATTTTTTTTAAAGGGAAAACTAGCAGATACTGTAATCATATAAAAATGAAGCCACATAAATCAAGAAAACCTGATCATTAAAATGAGTCACTTAAATATTTATTTATTTTCCATTTATACCTAATATTTCTACTTAGGGCATTCAAGGTCACTCTTATTCTAAAATAAAATCAAATCCTGAAAGAACTATATTATTCATGCAGAACAAAATCCCCAACTGAAGGCCTAAGCCTTCATTCTGTCCTAAAAACAAAGAAAAGAACATTGTATATGCAATCTTCTAGAATGTGCAATGTAGAGGTCTCATTTGGCTGATCTATCAATCCTACGCAATGTGGATTAATTCACTCTTTGGGGCAAATTAATTCTGAATGGTAAGACAATGAACATATTTTTTTTTCATTTTCTAGAACATCAAACTTTACATAAGCTGATAATAAGCTATCAGAGTACTCTCGAGAGATTTAACTGAAAGAGTAATAGATTTATGAAAAAACAACCAAAGATTTTAAAACTTGAACAACATTCCTAAAATGATGTCTTAGTCTGAATAGTAAAAAAAATTCAGTAAACATTTTCCTGGTTGAGCAGAAGTCAACCAAGTTTCATATTAATGTAATTTTGCAAGAAAGGTAAAGAAAAATGAAGGAAAATATGATCAAAATATCTAACACAGAGGAATCAAATGACCTTGCCTGGAATGATTTCAAAATAGAAAAAGAAACCCATATATACAATCTCAAGTTTTAAAGTCCTGATAATATATAACACTACAGTCTGCAGCCAACCAGTTCTTTCCTCTACGTGTTACACCTGCACTAACACACTATAATCAATACATACCATGTTTAGCTTTAACTACAATATGAGGCAGACATCTATACCTAATTTAACAACTCTAGTTAAAAGGTGAGTTTGTTCAGGTTAAGTATAGATCTAGTCCAAATACTTGTGTAGATTATCTTCACCCAGTCCACAATATGCTAAGCAAGAAGTTTCCACATTGCAACAAGTGAGACTGCCCAAGGAGTTAACGATTTAGCAGGAAGCACAACTTTAAAAAAAAAAGCTGATCCAGGAAAATGGAAGAAGCGTCATTCATCAGAAGTGACAGGTTTTGAGAATCTGGTTGATCGATTTGAGTAATAAGCCACCAACTGCATGCTAGCTAGCAATGTTTTTTTCCCCCTATGCCAGCCAATAAAATAGTAAGCTGGGTACCTGCTACAGTCAGAGATAGGAAAGCTGAGGCAAAACCTCTAGAAGAAAAAAAAGCCATTTTTACTAATATTTGAAGACAGCAATTATAAAGAGAGTCACAGGCTTGGCACAGGTTGAGACCAGGTCTCCATCAAGGAAACCATGGTTTAAAAAACAAGAGATGGAGTGAGGTGGAATTCAGAGTTCTACGTACGGCATGACTTGAGAAAACTAAGACTTTTAAAAGTTGATTTTATAGTCAGGGAGGGAGATCATTAAATAAACGAAGCCAAGCTCTATTAAAAAGCCGTCTACCCATCTGCTGACCTGCTATTTGGCCAATCAGTCTATGTTTTGAGAGTTCTGCCCTCCGGGTGTCTGAGGGACTCTCCAAGTGTCAGTAGGGAGTTGTGGGGGCTTGTTGGATCTACCCTTGTCACAGAGGAGTCATTGGCATCCAACTGGCCTTGGAATTACTTTCTCCAGGACTCTCCTGCCGATACCCACAGCTCTATTTCCTTCTCCTCCTCCTCTTCCTCCTGGTCCAACAAGGCCATAGAAGAGTTGTGTGAAATTGTATTAATCATTTTCAACCATTATTTTATATTCCTAACCTCTCAAAACAGAGGTATTTCTGTTGGGTGATAAGAGCCTGTTCAGGTAATACCTGTAAAAATATGCCTGTTGTGAATGTTACATATAATTTGGCAGATTTTTTGTTTTGTTTGGTCCCAATGAAGTTACTAATTTATTCATGAAGTGGGTTGCATAGATTCATCTTTCATCTTCATGTGTCACAGTACTTAAAGTTGGAGAACATCTGGACTATGTTTGTTTAATTACAGTTACATTAAAAGTGGTGTAGTGGTTAGAGTGCAGTACTGCATCTCACCAGTTTCAAGGTTGACTCAGCCTCCCATCCTTCCGAGGTGGGTAAAATGAGGACCCCAATTGTTGGGGCAACATGCTGACTATGTAAACCGCTTAGAAAGGGCTGTAAAGCACTGTAAAGCAGTATATAAGTCTAAGTGCTATTGCTATTCTGGCATCTCTTATGATAATGTTTAAATAAATAGGTCAAAATCTTTTGCTCACACTATACATCTATACGCATCGAAAGAGAAACTGTGGTACATCAGCCTACTCCTTGAACACCCCCCCCCTTTGTAAGTTAAAGTCCACCAGCTGCACTTATAAAGTTATTCTTCTCTTCTCTTCTCCATGTATCCTCTTCATTTTCAAAGGAAGCTATAATTTGCTTTAAGAGAGATTAAAGTTGATATCAATCCTACTTAGCTCCAAACCATTCTTTAAAACTATGGTTACTGTGTTTAAACCTTTGTTGAATATAGAAGTAGGCTTGTGTCCTGGCAATCAGAAACCCCCAAAACCATAATATAAATTTGGCGGCAAAATCACTTTTTTTCAGTAGTACAAGCTTCCCAATACATTCATCAGAGGAAGCCTTTATATTTCACCTCACATGATCACATAATCCCCTGAAAACAACCAACATGGATGAGAAAAAACCCTTTAATAATAAAGTGCGGACTAGGTTTAAAGCTACCCTTTTTTTGGCATTCACCTTTGTGCAGAAATAACCTAAATAATATAGCTAAAATAACAGTAACAGGTAAAGGGGAATTTAAGCTTTCTATGAAGTACTCCCTCATTCTTGGGACAGGACGTAGTATTTCTGCATCACGTCAGTAGCATGAAGAGGAAAAGAAAGGGTTAAAAAGAAAAGAATGGAAGGAAATTTGTATCTGAGAGGTGGGTACTATTAATTGGATCTAAGACGGCCTCAGTACAACATCTGCAGTACAGCAGGCCATTCCCTTTGACTTCAAATAAAGCTCTGAAGAGAAACAGGTAGAACGAAAGACTTGATTGTCAGATCCCTGAATTTCCCAGGTGTTCACAAATCCCAGTAGATGTAATATATACCCATTTCATGCAGCTATCAGGCACTAATTATTGGGAGGAATTTCTGTTACCCACATGATGAAATAAGAATAAAATACTTACTTGATCTTTGGTTTTTGATGAAAAATAGTTTTAGCCTCTCTTTAAAGGTGTTGTCGTTCATGTAGAATTCAATCTGTACTCTAAAAAATAACCAGACAAAATGATTAGACATCAGTCTAATTAAAACAGATTGCAACACATAAAAATTGCCTCCGTGTCTTTTTGCATTTAACTGTTTATGCAGTAATCATTGCTTTTTTGTTCTGCCTTCCAAGCTCAAGACAATTTACATGGGGTTTTCTTCAAATGTACCCGCGCATACAGTGTTAGCCCCACATGAGATAGGTTACGAGTGACTAGGCCAGGTCAGCCAATGAGCCCCATGGCTCAGAGTACCAAGTTGGGGGACCTGAGTCTCAAGAGCCACAATTAAACAAGAACACCCTGGAGGTGTGTTCCAGACTTCTCAAAAGTTACTGCAGGACTGTAATTTTTATTAAAGGAAAAGAAATTATCGGTGCACAGCAGTGGTAGTTAAGGCATTAAGTTAGAAACAAGGACAGTTCTGGGGTCTAGTTCTGTTTTAGGTACAAAGCCAGCTAGGTAACCTTGGGCCAGTCGATCTCTCTATACAAAGAGTTTTCAACTTACAAACACAATTGGGACCAGAATTCCCATTGTTAAGCAAGGCAGTTGTTAAGTGAGTTGTACCTGAGTTAACAACTTTCTTTTACCATGGTTGTTAAGCAAATCACTTCAGTTATTAAGTGAATCACGTGGTCATTAAGCAAATCCTCCCCCGTTGACTCTGCTCATTGGAAGCTGGCTGGGAAGGTTGAAAAAGGTGATCGCAGGAGCCTAGGATCTGCAATCCCTGTAAATACATGCCAGCCACCAAGCACCCAAATTTTAATCAGGTGACTGTGGGGTTGCTACAACCGTCATAAGTGTGAACAGTAATGATAAGTCACGTTTTTCCATGTTGTAACTTCAAACAGTCACAAAATAAATAGTTGAAACTCAAGGACTAGTTTCTGAATTTGGCTGGTAGTTGTACTGAATGTACGAGTTATACAGAGCCTGAATGTAGAAATACAATACAATAGCAGAGTTGGAAGGGACCTTGGAGGTCTTCTAGTCCAACCCCCTGCCTAGGCAGGAAACCTTATACACACAAATGGCTATCCAACATCTTCTTAAAGACTTCCAGTGTTTGGGCATTCACAACTTCTGGAGGCAACTTCTGTTCCACTGATTCATTGTTCTGTCAGGAAATTTCTCCTCAGTTCTAAGTTACTTCTCTCCTTGATTAGTTTCCACCCATTACTTCTTGTTCTACCCTCAGGTACCTTGGAGAATAGTTTGACTCCCTCTTTTTTGTGGCAACCTCTGAGATATTGGAACACTGCTATCATGTCTCCCCTAGTCCTTCTTTTCATTAAACTAGCCATGCCCAGTTCCTGCAACTGTTCTTCATAAGTTTTAATCTCCAGTCCCCTAATCATCTTTGTTGCTCTTCTCTGCACTCTTTCTAGAGTCTCCACATCTTTTCTACATCGTCACGACCAAAACTGAATACAGTATTCCAAGTGTGGCCTTACCAAGGCCTTATAAAGTGGTATTAACACTTCACGTGATCTTGAGTCTATCCCTCTGTTTATGCAGCCCAGAACTATGTTGGCTTTTTTGGCAGCTGCTGCACACGGCTGGCTCCTATTTAAATGCTTGTCCACTAGGACTCCAAGATCCCCCTCACAGTTACTACTATTGAGCAAGGTACCACCTATACTGTACCTGTGCATTTTGTTTTTCTTGCCTAAATGTAGAACCGTACTCTTTTCACCATTGAATTTCATTTTATTAGATAGTGCCCAATGTTCAAGTTCATCAAGATCCTTCTGTATCTTGAGCCTTAAGTCTTCTGGAGTGTTGGCTATTCCTGCCAGCTTGGTGTCATCTGCAAATTTGATGAGTTCCCCATTTATTCCCTCACCCAAATCATTGATGAAGATGTTGAAGAGTCCTGGGCCCAAAAGAGAGCCTTGGGGTACTCCACTGCATACTTCCCTCCATGTAGATGCAGTTCCATTGAGGACTACACGTTGAGTGCGGTTGGTCAGCTGGTGGTGATGCTGTCCAACCCACATCCTTGGTAGGTAGATCATAACCTACTACTTTATCTAGTAGTAGGTTATGCTCTACCTAATCAAATGCCTTACTGAAGTCCAAGTAAACTATATCGATGGCATTCCTCTGATCCACCAATTTTGTCACTTTGTCAAAGAATGCAATAAGATTAGTCTGGCAGGATCTGTTTTTGACAAACCCATGTTGGCTATTACTTTGTTTACTTCTAGGTGTTCTCTAATTCGTTGCTTGATTATCTTTTCCAGAATCTTTCCTGGTATTGAGGTCAGGCTGATAGGTCTGTGGTTTCCTGGATCTATTTTTTTTCTCCTTTTTTGAAGATGGGAACCACATCAGCTCTTTTCCCGTCCTCTGGAAGTTCCCCGGTGCTCCAGTTGTATTGCATATGTTAGATTAAGCATGATGATAAAGTAATATTTTAATCCCTCTTTGTTTAATGTCATGCCACCTTCATTACCAAGGACTTAACATTTGAAGGAAAATGTTAAACAAATGCATAAAAGCATACAAGTACACAGATTTAGGCAATTTCATTTCAAAGAGAAGCAGTACTTTTGTTTTATTCACAGGGTTTTGAACTACATACCTGTATTTTCAGGAACAAAAAATTATAGCATTCATGTGACATAAAAGAATAGGAGCTTGCCAGTAAGAGAAGATCTTCAATGCTAATTAAGAGAGCTGAGTGTAGGAGCTAATCTCTGTTTTATGAACTCCCGTGATGAGAGGGCTGAGTGCCTAATACTGCCCCCCCTCGCCCCCCCCTTTTTTGGCTGCTTCTCATCCCTTAGCAACCAAAGCTGCCAGAAACATTGGCATGTCTCCGTTATGGCTTTCAACAACTCATTTAACGTTCTCGTATCCGTTCAGCATATATATATATACATACATACATACATATATACATATATACATATATACATATATACATATATACATATATATATATATGTGTGTGTGTGTGTGTGTGTGTGTGTGTGTGTGTGTGTGTGTGTGTGTGTGAGAGAGAGAGACAACCCCTGGTAAGCCCCAATTATGGGAGGAAGCTAATTGCTTCCAACATCTGTCAATCGGCTCGTCACAAGAGTCCATCACGACAGAAACCCAATATTTTTACTGTTGCCTTTTTGTTATATTTGTGTTTTTATTTGTGCTGATAATTATTTTATTATTTATTTATTTATTTATCAGCACAAATAAAAACACACACATATGTGTGTGTGTGTGTGTGTGTGTGTGTGTATGTGGTGTATATTGTGTTATATTTGTGCCTATAACAAAGGCAACAGTAAAAATATTGGGTTTCTATCGTGATGGACTCTTGTGACAAGCCGATTGACAGATAATGGAAGCTGTTAGCTTCCCCCCATAATTGGGCCTTATATATATATATATATAAGGAATACACAGAGTAAAAACAGAAAAGGGAGAGTGATAGTGAGCATTGAAATAAAGAGGATTCAGGCGTCATTCTGGGCCACGGTTGCTTAATCACAGAGTTGCTAAATAATCCATCAGTGGCTGGGCTCACATAGGGCACTAAACCAAAAGTGCATTTAGCCCAAATCACAGTAAAGTGGAAGAATCCCCTTCCCTTCCGTTTCATGGAAACTTGTGAAAAGTCGGTTTGCCTTTGCCTTCTTCCAGCATGCTAGCTACCCAGAGTAACGTTTGAGTCAAATAACATTTGGATCTAATGACATACATAAATACATTCTTAACTTACCAGACTATCATACAATCTTAAGATTTCTTGGTGGGGATCCAAGTATTAATCAGATCCTAGTTTGCTTAGCTAAGGTCTAGCCCAGTGGGAGTCAACCTGGTCCCTACCGCCCACTAGTGGCCGTTCCAGCTTTCATGGTGGGCGATGGGGGGTTTGCTGTAACTCTGCCTTATAAATTTTATAAAGTAAAGTTACTTCCCTACTTTAAAAAGCACCATGACTGTGGAACCGGTGGGCGGTTAGAAATTTTTTACTACTAACAGGGATACAAAAGTGGGCGGTAGGTATAAAAAGGTTGACTATCCCTGGTCTAGACAATATTACTTAATATTCCCATTACTACTTAGGAAAATAGGTGGATTTGTGTAGGCAACGGCTTTTCCTCAGCATTACCTACTGGTCATTTTTCTACGTCGCTTTTATATATTTAATGACCACAACTGGAACTGCCAGAATTGTCAGAATTGCTAAACAAGGCGGTCCTTTGATGTATTGCTTAACAACAGCTTTGCTTAATGACGGAGCTGACAGTCCCAATTAAGGTCATAAAAGATGAGTACCTGTATGGAAGTTGTGGGTGGGATTTGGAATACAGAATGTGCCTTACTTACGGTGTCATCAGGACAGGTTTTCCTTCAGTTGACATGGATATTTTTCTGCCTAATTCTCAACAGTGGTGATATAACCAATTTAAGTATATTCTAATATCTCAGTATGGACCAGATCCTTTTGCTTTCTCTGAGAAACCTGAGCTGTTAATACACTTGATGGAAGCAATATCTGAAATAAAAACCACATCCTTTTTATATCATAAACTAAAAAAGAAAAAGAAATATATTAAGGTTGACATTAAGAGCATTTGTGGTTCATGGATTAAAGAACTGGAGCAGCCAATTAAAGAACACCACTAGCTGCAAATCTTTAAAATGAGTCAGTGAATTTGAAACTAAAACTGGTTCATGCAAATATTGAATTTTAAGTTTATTGAACACTATGAAGGGGTTTGAAAGAATGGATGTCGGATTTTCTCTGTTAGTACGGGTAATGTAAAAATTTTGAGGGGTCATTATGAATCACTACTATCCTTTGGAATAATATTTTAATGTACATAAATATATTTTGAGGATTTTGTTCAGTGTTAAATATGTTAATTTTAAATTATGTCCCCAAACTTGAAAACTGATTATTTTTGAGAAGTTATAGTTGTATCAGTCTTGAGATGTAGCTAAGAGAAATTTGAAAAGTAGTAATATTCTTGGTAATAAGAATTAGATTCAAGAGAAGCATGACTTTTTGAAAAAGCAATTTTATCTGTTAATCAAAAATGACTAAAGATGCTTTTCTGAGACGTAGGTTTTAAAATACTTTGTAATGTATGATAATAATTATTAATTTTCATGTAATGCATGATTTATATATGACATATATTAATAGTTTTCTGTTTTTCTGCTCTTTCTTTTGTTGTTTTTCATGTAATTCTTTCCTCTTTTTTTATATTTTAAACAGGTTTCTGTTTACACCTGTTAGAACAATTATATATTTTTTTTAAAAAATACAAATGTAAACTGGGGAAACTATACTATGAATATAAGTGAACACAGTTTCAAGGAAAAGCATTTGTATGTAATCTGTTTATAAATAAGAGTTTTGATTTTAATTGAAACTGTACAGAACAGCAACTTGTAACCATCCTCATCCTCATAGCAACAGCATTCTGATCGATCCACAATTTCATACACAAATCCAATATTTGTGTATATCCAAGTTATCTCACACTTAGCTGTTCAAAATCTACAGAGCTGATTGTGTGAAGTTAGGGAGATGCTTACTGTCTTCTGAATTGTTTCGGGATTTTAAAAATCAAATGCAAGAAAAGCTTATTTGATTTACAGAACTATTATAAAAATACTTCATTTAGCAATTTAGCCTAGTCATGGAAAAATCAAAGTAAAATATAAAAGGAAATTAATAAAACTATGTCTCTCTCTGAAGAAGACATCAATAAAATTTGTCATATTTAGAATTGTTAATTTTAGAATTGTTAATTTAAAAGCTCAGAATAATTGGACAGCAACCAAATTCAGAATGAAAGCAATGAGTAAATTATAGATAAAACCTTCAACCCTAAATTCAAAGACTTCAAAAGTGATGTAAAGCGGTACCAAAAAAAATACAAGCCTGTCAACACTTCATTCATCAATTAACCTGACCTGCTATTAAAACTTAGATTCACAGTTAGCAGATTAGAACATTTCACAACACAAGACGCCTGTTAAAAATTCATCTTTATACATCTATTCATTACAGTGTTTCTTTAAGAAAACTTAAATTAGCATGGCTTTTGCAACTATGCCTCTGAAAAGGCTTAGATCTCTCAGACGCTCTTTCTTTCCCTTTAGCCTCTTTTGCATCTTGCTGTGTGCACTGACCAGACGGATCGTTTACCTTGAAAGGCTTCCAAAGGGCAATTTACATAGTAATCTTAATTGCACATGTTTACTCTTAAACTAATCCCAACTGAAATACCCTTAATGCATACTTCTGAATACATAGGGCTTCGCTCTTAAGCCTAAGGCTATTAACTACAATAGAACCAAATATCACATCAAAATACTTAGACTAATTAGCCCTATCGCAGCAACAAGATTTTTCACGACCATTACCAAGCATGCTCCTTATCATGCTATAATCATGCTGAGGTTATAATGCAGTACCGAAGGCTACTTCTGCTGACTGTTGCTGCCAGCAGTTTGGCAGTTCGAATCTCACTGACTCAAGGTTGACTCAGCCTTCTGTTCTTCCAAGGTCAGTAAAAGGAGGACCCAGATTGTTGGGGGAAGTTTGCTGACTCTGTAAAACTGCTTAGAGAGGACTGTAAAGCACTGTAAAGTGGTATATAAGTCTAAGTGCTATTGCTATCAGTTCCACCACTCTGAGTACTTGTTTCCAAAATCAGATGCTATTTATTAACTCACAAAGAGAGTTTCTTAATATTATTTCCAGATTGGTTTATATTCTGAGAGGGGGTTATTTGATTCCAAGAATGTCTTTACAGAAAATGGAACTATCAATTAATAAGAATTAATGAGAATTTGGTTTTCCAAATCTGAACCTGGAACACGCTTCACTGGAATTAAGTATTAAATACTGGAAGCCAAAACTCTGTCAATTTTCTAATATGGGCAAATTCGGAATAGACATATACAGTACATTGGTGGAATGGACAGTATTAGACTCAAAATAGACAAAAACTCAAATATTTCTGGAAACAATTTGTCAATTAGAAAGTTATGGGATGCAATGTCTAGTAAAGGAAGATCTGACCCTTTTTCTTATGCTAAATTGATTTTAGGGGAAAACCCAATTTTAAAAATTGGGGAAAAGATGGTGTTATGAAAAAAATGGATAGAAGCATGGATATTGACTTTAGATCAACTGATAAACGATACTATATGGACTCTAAATCTTAAAGCTTAGTTCCCATTCAGTCTCCCCATTACGGTTGTTAGGGCAAACCTCTTGGCTTTTTCAGGGCAATAATGTTCTGCAACTAGGAAGGTATTTAAACTATTGTATACAGTACCTAAAATCTAACAATTAAGAAAAAGAATATTTTGGGTCAATAGATACATTTGAAATGCAGAGAACATGCTACTGAGTGATAAGCATTGCATGCTTATAAAAAGAGTACTATAACTGATGGAATCCGTCAAAGCAATATAGCAATGACTTCTACAGGGAAATGCAGAATATTGTAGAATATCCCAGGTTTTTGGGGTTCATTTATTCTGAAACATATCAAGAGGCCATAGCAGTCTAATTCTGCACTCTGAATAATGTCCCATGAGCTGGCTCTAATACTCTTTCAAGCACTACAATGAAGATGAAGCATTGATGGAGGGAGCAGCGTTAGCAGGGTCCTTTCACACATTTCAAAAGCCCTGTTCTGATAATATTTTTGCATATGGATCAACAGAGGAGGAATTATAAACAACATTTCCTTTAAGACATACTAGCCACATCACTGACAAGCTGGTACATTGTGCTTGCTATGAGGAACCTCGGGCACAAAGAAAAAACAAATCTGTGAACTCCGCATGACATTAGGAAGGGCATCCGGCCACTCCATGGCTCAGCTCCATCCAGTCACCTCTTTTCTATTGCAAACTACATGGTTGTAAAAAGGCAGTTTATAAAGGTATATACAGTATAAAATAGAACTTATAGAGATAAAATTACACATTTAGATTCTACTGATCTACTTCCAATTACTAAAGTAGGGTTCTCACAAATTGTATAATTTTGTTGAAGGAATTACTGTCCTCGTGATCTGCATATTGATAGAAGTCCTACCTTTAATGGGCTGCTGATCATTAGAATTGAAATTGTTGGGCTCTTTCTGGAATTCAAATCCCAAATTCAGTATGTTTTATAAAAGTTTATGAGATGGTAAAATTGAAGGTTGATTGAACTCTTTGGTTACTTTTAGGAAATCTTGCTGGTTGATTTATTGTTTGATATACTTCTTCCAAAAATACACTAATGTCAAATATGTTTTAAAGCTTAATTTTTTGAGAGCCCTATTGATGAGTGAGTGCAGAAAACACTGTATATATTTAGCCTGGAAAAGAGATAAGTAAAGGGTCACACAAGATTTAAGAAAATGTCACAATTAATGGAAAAAAGTATGCACTCCTACTTCAAAATTGGGATTTAACAAAAGAACTCAAGTTATAAGAAAAAGAAATATCCATTATGATGTGTTTAAAAGTAGAACTGTTTGTCTTACAAGATAGATTGCCCTTCGATAGCACTTCTAAACAAAAGGTGAATAGCACAAGTATTAAACAATAATAGATTAACTTTGAAGGTCCCTCCAACTCTATGAATGCAGGGTTTTTTTCATTAAATATATCACAGACAAATGTGTCTTCCTTAACCTTGTTTCTGGAGTGCTTGAAATCATTTTCTCTATGTTAAAGCTGATGGTTGACAAGAAATAATCAGTGGGTCTTCTTTCAGATTTATGATAAACTCTCTTCCTGCAGCAAGGTTACATTATCCGGATAGTTCCTTTGATCTGACTTTCATAGAAGCTTTCAGGAGAAGTGCCAGCAAACAATGAAAGAACAGATGATAAGTTCTGAACATACTAAAATCAAAGTACTTTAAACCGAAGAAAGAGTTCTTTAGAAGATAAAAGTTTACGTAACAGATTTCTTATTGAATGTGTTCTACATTGTGTGAACCTTCCCAAACCTGGATAAATTATGCAAAATTGGATAAAAGTGGTTTTTCTTTGGGTAACGACACACAGACCCATAACCCAATCACAAGAAGATAAATTGGCTTAACATTTTTTACCGACATTGTATAAAAAGGACTTTCTGATAAGTAGCTTTGGGAAATGAAGGAAAGAGATTGGGAACCACTATTTTAAGGGGTCCAATGTGTTTCCCTGCTGCAATGCAAAGCAGACAAGTAGAAAATGCCTTTGTCTGCAGTTCTATTTTCATCACTTGGGCCTTTACAAACAAGCCATTTATGGATTTTTTTTCAAAGATCTCTTGCTTCAAAGAAATATTAGGCAAAGGACAACAATAAAACCAATAAACAGTAGCCTGGAAACCAAAGTTGCTATTTGTAAAGAAATCCAAAATTAAACTGAGGTAAAATACATATGATGGAAAATAATACAAAATATTAAATAATATGATTCCTGTACTATAGAGATGCTGGCTGTTTGTAAACATCAGCCTTTTCACTATAATATACCCATCACAGTAACAATATAATATATAATATATTCGGTATATGTTCACTACTTCAATATAATTCAGTGTTATGCCACAGCATTCTAATATATGTATTGCTCACATTAACCATCCGCTTCATTAAGGATATGTCAAGAGACTTGAAACTGCCTTCTGTAATTTATTTAGTCTTGAATTTAACAGGCTAGAGTTCCTATTAATTGGAAAATTGGCAATAAATTGTAATTCCACCATCACTTCCATCCCAGCAAAACAATATTTCTTTAAATACATTTTTGGAAAACAGATTGCATTGAATTGACATTAACATTTCAAAATGCGTACAATATTTTTCTGAAAGAATGAATTGAGCAAAGTCACTGTTGCTCTATTAAACATGGAGCATATAAGCACATTAAGAAATATTTTAGCACAATTATTTCAGCTACAGTCCATACATAAAATTGTAGTGAGAAAAACTATCCCACCTCCATTCTTCTAATCTATACATTCAAACCAATAATTTTTAAACAATTAAATAGTATGTATGATCAACTTTCTGAATCCTTATTTAGAAAGTTTAGGATTTAAACATGACTAATACTTGCAGAGGGAAGCCAACTTGAAAAGTACTGCTACGTAAACTAGCATTGCATATAGTACAACAATGTGGAACGCTCTGGGCATTGAGGAGAAATCATGTTTTGAAATGCTTCAATAACATTGATGGAGAAGTAATGTCAAAAATAAATGGGAAGTTATTTCAAATGTTGAGGTGATTGTCACCTGTTATCTTTTAAAAAAACAAATAGAAATTCTGTTCTGAGGAAAAAATACTAAGGAAATCTAAACCAAAATTTCTCAAACTGTTTAGTTCAGGGCTGTCAAACTCCCGGCCGGTGGGCCACACGCTGGCAATGCCCACGCCCAATTTAGCAAAGCGGGGGGGGGGGGGAAGTCCCAATATGTCACACGACGACGCCGTGATGCTGTGAGTTTGACTGGTTTAGATGGAGAAATGGTACCAGTGTTTTTATACCTCTGAAGAGTAGTGAGGGACGGATTAGGATGACCTTTGACAGTCTCCACGCTGCTACTACTGACAGGTAGAGAGGTCTTCCTTCTCTACTGCGTCTCCTGTTTACATATGAGGGAAAAAACAAAGCAGAGCAGATTTCCCAACTTCCCGCTCTTTGAAAGAAATATTGCTAATATTATGGGACATACAATAAGTATGAACAGATCTATCCTGTTAACTACAAACTCTAGATAGGAAATTTCCATTATTATTATTTTTTTGTGCAAAGCAGTTGTTGAGAAACATTTTCCTTTCTTTTAGAAACTAGTTGAGACTCAAATCCCATATTTTGGATGGAACAAAGGAATAAGCAAATTTTTCTCTAAAAGTGCTGCAGTTCCCAAGACTAACCTACTTCACAAAGAATCTTCAGTGATTACTTGGGTCATTTTTTCGCATTTGACTTAATCTACAGGTTCCCTAGTAAACACAAAACACAAAACACAATATCATGTCTGCCAGTTACATTTCTTTTAAGGAGGGTTTCAGCCAATACATTTGTCCCAACAATCTTCAATAATGTGAAATTCACCAAAATCCATTTAAATCTACATTCTTCTCTAAACTTAAGGTTATATAGAATCATCACATTGTTCTTCTATTTCCACTGATGAAAAGATTTGTTTACTTGTTTATTAGACTAGTCCTGATAAAAATATTGCCTAATTATGAGTTGTATTTTTTTCTGTAAAACTCAACACAGCTTATCTTATTTGCTAGATAAGATAATCAATGCTCATTGGTGCCTCTGAAGCAAGAAATAAAATAAATAAATAAATATATTTATTTATAAATATATATAACACTTTTCTGGCACTAATATACTCACATGGATTAACGTTTAGGATAATTACTTATACAATAAAATAATACTCAGACTTTTTTTCATTAAAAGAACACCACCCAGCACCTATCCTCTTGTCCCTCTGGAGGTTTCTATTAGAATAATTATTTCATTAAGGGGCATTAACATGTCTTCTGCAAACCATTGAGTTTCCAAAAACCTCAAATACTATATCAAAATTATAACTACTTCCAAAGAAAATCAAGTTGCTTCTTTGTTGTATAGAAAATGGCATCACATATGCCCTTGGAAACAACTAACTATATTTACAGTAGATGAACACTTAAGTATATACGATGAATGCATAATATTTATAACAAGTATATCAATATTCAAGTATCCATTGTCTAACATTGCAATTCTCTTTTAAAATGTCATCCCATCATTTTAAAGATATTATAGCAATCTGTAAATGGGAATTTAAAAGTTCCTACAGTGCAAGGGAATCACAAAAAGTAGTTTTATTTTCTTTACCACATCAAATATTATTTCTAAGGAATTCTACAATGTGGTTCCAAATATGCACCTTAAATTTAAAAAAAACTAAGTACAATCTTTCATTTATTTTTAATGACTTTTAATAGCAACCAGAGGCTCAAATCACTTACAAAAAATTCCGTAGGTAATTACCATGAGCACAAGTGGGAAATGGTCCACCAAAAACACAAAATTTATCTCTAGAAACCTGAAATTTTGAGAGGAAATACTTAATTTTTTTAAAATCATAATAGACAACTCAACTATTTAATTATTCTGTTCATCTTCAACAGCAGGAATAATTTCAATCTTATCACTCTGTAACAGGATAGAAAACCATTCAACCAGAGTAACTGCTGTATAAATTACACTGGATGTACCATAAATAAGCACAGATACTGATTTTCTATCTGCATTAGAAACATTAAGCAGCAAAATTACCTCTGCCCAGAATCCAGTCCTGGAAATTTCTGTCCCGGAAAAGGTAAAAATATGGATCCATGGGAAACCAGTTTGAGTGACATAATACTTTTCTTCATTGATTTTTTTGAAGGAAAATATATGAATTTAGAGCTTTTATCCACTTAGTTAGATCTCTTTATCAGTACAGCCTTTTCAGTTGTTGAGTCAGTTGAATATTGTATCAACAGTTTTGAATTCAACTGCTCGATACGCTATTAAGACAGGAAGCCCACTGATTAACAAGATTATTTTGCAATGTTCTGCAAAATCATTGGAAGTAAATAAGTTGCTACAGAATAACATTTTGTTTCTCCTGTGCTCTTTTTTTCTTTATTTCCCTTTATGATTTATAAAGTGGAAGTTCATTGTCCTTATGTTCATTACATTAGTGAAAGGTGAATCTACTGTTATGCAACACAGAGACTATATCATGTTCTAATAAGACAGCATTATGAAACGGATGCCATAACATATTTGAAACAGTTTGTTATTACTAATTAAATCATGGTTGATGGAGAAACTGGCTTGCCTTAAGGTTTTACCAACAGATGTCTTGGAGGGTAAATTTAGTAACACCTCTACTGAAGATGTACAGTATCTCTCAGTATATCTTAATAAAGATTGAGACCTTGACGCGTATTTTGTTGAATTGCTTTATTAATATACCTGTGCAACTCGTATGGCTTCTTTTTTGTCTAAAAGTTCAAGTCCAAGTATGTCTGCTCCATTTTATTCTCATTCTCTCCCCCCCCCGCTCACCCTCTCTCATACACATACATACACACACACACACACACACACACACACACACACACACACACACACACCAAATTTGGTGCTAGAGTTTGTTCAATCTACAAAGGGCTCTTCAATAATTTGAATAGTGAGAATTAGTGACACAATTAATTTTATACAGATCTTGCCAACATGTCCTTTACGTGGATGTCCTGATTTTGGAATGGCCAAGTATTGTAACCAAACTTTTATTAATTGATCATTGAGGGGAAACCATATTTACTAATAAAACCTCAGAGATATTTTAACTGAATGAGAAAATAATGTCTACCACCATTCCTTTTATTTATACAAGTAATACAGAACCATTTCTGTCTGAACAATAAAGGAGACAAGCAAAAGTAGTCTATATGCAATTAATAACATCATAAAGTATTTTTAAAGAATTTTTTTTATTTTTAAACAAAATAAACACAAACAAACATAAAACATAAAACCATCTTCTAGTTACATACAGTGTGTTGGTTGGTTACAAAACCTTTGTGCATCCTCTCCATAGTCCTCACTTACAATTTATATAAAATCTCGTCTTATCAGTCTAGTACAGTGGGGCAAAAAAAGGATTTAGTCAGCCACCAATTGTGCAAGTTCTCCCACTTAAAAAGATGAGAGAGGCCTGTAATTGACATCATAGGCAGACCTCAACTATGAGAGACAAAATGAGAAAACAAATCCAGACAATCCCATTGTCTGATTTGGAAAGAATGTTTTTGCAAATTATGGTGGAAAATAAGTATTTGGTCAATATCAAAAGTTCATCTCAATACTTTGTTATATGTCCTTTGTTGGCAATGACAGAGGTCAAGCGTTATCTGTAAGTCTTCACAAGGTTGGCACACACTGTTGCTGGTATGTCGGCCCATACTCTGGGATAAAAGCCATTCAGAAGACGTGTGGTCCTAGTTTTAATTGTTTCTGTATCTTCTGCCAGAAGGCAACAGTCTAAAAAGTCTAAATTGATACAAGATTTTAAAAAGATCTGTAATTAAAGGCGCTATCATAATGCGAACCAGAGTGGAAGACTGAAGAGACCGTGTCAAGCATTCTAACTTATTATGATGTTAATAGTATTCAGTAGATACTAGAGCAGAAAATAATCCAGTGACAGCTCATTGATTCCAAATTTCTGATAGGGCATACTCCATGCAGTCCATTTGTGACGAGCCCTCCACAGCAATGTATTATTTATCCATTGTGTCTCATAGGATTGCTTTTGTGAGATGGGCAGCTATGCAAATGTAATTAATAAGTACAAATAAATAAATGTGGCCATAGGGATATCTTTTAAAAATTAAAAATATCCACTCACTGCACAATCATGAATTATGAAGATTGGGATGTTGTGATATTCTTACTGAATTATATAAGATGTACTCGAAAAATGTCACATTTGAGTACAATATTGAAAATTTTATTTGCCAGTTATTGGAATTAGTAGCTGCTGTAAATGAAGAGAAGGCATACTGGGGATTAAATTTTCTTCTATATATAGATAATAATTGATGTATATTGAAACTCAGCTGCGTTTACTGAATTATTGGAACTCAATAAAGAATTAGAGATGTTGCTGTACATCTCTTCCTAGAATCCCTCATTATTTGCCATGTTAGCTGAGGATGCTGGGAGTAATGCCTCGATATTTAGTGAGCCAGATTTTCTCTTGTTCAGCTCAACATAATCAAGGATAAGTTAGTGACAAAACGATGTTCATTTTTCCATCTAGACATTTGGGAAGAAAAAGAAGAGCAGGATGCCAGAATGAACAATTGCTTTTATCTGCCACACACCTGCAATTATATAAGTCAAACGAGTGAACAAAGCTCTTCGAAGTCTATTTCACTGGCATGTTTTTGAGATCAATTTTAGACAAGGATTGTTTATGTACCGATTGACAAGTGTTCTCTCTAGCTTGTAAGTGCACACGATGGAGGACAGGGAAAGAATGAACATCGGCTGAAGGGTCCTTTTCTGTGCACTGCGGGAGAGTCCAAGCAATGGGTTGAATCAGTCTGGATGCCCTAGGACTGAGGAACCCTTTTCCTTGGCCCCAGAATTTTGACAAGGTCTGGAACCCGTGAAGTCTGAAAGTGTGATGAAGCAGTAAAGGAAAGTCCACTTTGACACGACGGTCACGAATCCCTGGACGGAGGAGCCAGGGTGGGTTGGACTCTCCCACAGTGCACAGAAAAGGACCCTTCAGGTAAGCCAATGATCATTTTCCTACGCACTGCTTGGAGAGTCCAAGCAATGGGGCATACCCAAGTTATATGTCACTAGGGCGGGCAGAAGATCAGTCCTGGGATTCGGTCATGGAAACAACCGCCTGGAGAACCTGCCTGCCGAACGAAGCTTCAGCCGATGCATACATGTCCAATTTATAGTTCCTGACAAAGGGCGATGGTGAAGACCACATAGCCTCTCTGCAGATGTCATCAAAGGTAGTCTGGGTAGCCCAGGCCGCGGTGGTGGCAGCGCTCCTTGTGGAATGAGCAGTAATGTGTCGAGGTACTGCCCTGGACTGATGTTCATATGCAGCTGCAATGCATGCTCTCAGCCACCTGCCGACCGTAGAAGATGTCACCTTCTTACCGAAGGAGCCTGATTGGAATGACACAAAGAGGGCCTCTGACTTGCGGAAGTCTGCAGAATGCTTGATGTATATCCGCAGGGCCCATCAGACATCCAACATATGCCAAACACGTTCCCTTGGGTGGTTGGGGCGTGGGCAAAAGTTTGGTAAGAGAACTTCCTGCACCTTGTGGAACCAGGTGTTGATCTTTGGGGTGAAGGCAGGGTCCAGACGCAGCACAACCCTGTCCGGATAAATGATAGAGCCGCCAGCTCTGATATGTGCCTCACAGATGTTATTGTGACAAGAAAGGCAGTCTTTAAGGTGAGGTGTCAAAGTGAAGTTGTACATAGAGGCTCAAAGGGGGGTGAAGTAAGAGCCTGTAGGACCACCTATAACTGCCAGGTGGGATGGGATAATGGTGAACCCACCAGAGGGCGTAAGTTGGAGGAGCCCTTAAGGAAACAGTGAACCCTTAATATTTTGCTAAGGGGCTGGGTCGTATAACTGGACCAAACGGTGGATAGTGCCACCACCTGATGACGAAGGGTGTTGGGGCGAGACCCTTGTCTAGGCCCTCCTGTAGAAAGTCCAATACACGGGAAACAGGTGCAATGACTGGATCAAGCTGGAGGTTGTCACACCACTTGGCGAAGGTGAACCGGGTGGAATCGTATATCCTGGTCATTGAAGGGCGCCTGGATGCCTGGATGGTACGTATCACCTCCTCTGACAGGCCCTCTCTCCTCAGGAGGTCCCCCTCAAGTGTCAGACAGCCAGCTGGAGCCACTGGGGGTCCAGGTGGACAATGGCCCTCTGACTGAGGGAGATCTGGTCTTGAGGGATTCACCATGGAGTGGACACCGACAGGCTGATAAGGTTGGTGTACCAGGACCTCCGAGGCCAGAGGGGTGCGATGAGGAGTACCTCCGCCCTCTCCGCAATGATTTTGCAGATCACCTCTGGTAGCAGCAGTAGAGGAGGGAAGGCGTATAGCAGTCCCTGGGGCCACCAACTACCAGCATTGAAGGGCATCCGTCCCCTCCACTCCCAGCGAATGAAAGCGGGAGAAGAAGCGTTGGAATTGTGTGTTCTCTAGTGTGGTGAACAGGTTGATCATGGGAGTGCCGAATCTGCGAGACAACTGGTGGAACAGGACTGGATCCAATTGCCACTCTGCATTGTCTATGGTGGTCCTGCTCAAGCAGTCCGCCTGAGTATTGTCCACTCCCGAGATGTGGTCGGAGCGAATGGATGCAACGTGACACTCTGCCATGAGTTTCCTGGACCTGGTGCTGCCCTGGCGATTTATATCTGCCTTGGTGGCCACATTGTCCATCATCAGGAGGACATGATGATGTAGAATGTCCCGGTGAAAATGTCGCAGGGCGAGCCTCTTTGCCTGCTGCTCCAAGAAGTTGATATTGCAAGGTGCTTTGGCTGGAGACCACTTGCCCTGAGTTACGCGATGTACCATGTGTGCCCCCCAGCTGGCATCTGTTGTGATGACCACTTTAGCAGGTTCCTCGAACAGGTGTTCCTTCAGTAGAGCTGTTGATTGCCACCACTTGAGGAAACTCTTCACTGTTGCGGGAAGCCGCACCGTCATGGATAAGTTGCTCCTGTTGGCTTTCTGATGGGGCAGGAGAAGCCACTGCAACTCTCTGGACTGGAGCTGTGCCCAGGGGACGATCGAGATGCAGGAGATCATCTTCCCCAACAGTTGCGAGAGGAGTAGCATGGAGACTCGCCTCAAGCTCTGAACCTTGTGGGTCAGAGATACTAAACCTTGTGGGTCAGGGATACTAAACTGTCTATCCTGTCCTGGGAAAGGAACACCATGCAATTTGATGTGTCTATCACCGCCCCCAGGTGGAGGAGGTTGGTAGTTGGGGTGAGATGACTCTTTTCCAGGTTCAAAAAAACCTGTGACTCCGGATAGACCTCATGGTGATGTGGAGGTCCCGTAAGGCCTGTTTCCTGGATGATGATTGAATGAGAATGTCCTCCAGGTAACATTGTAGTCTTACGGCCTGTGTCTGAGGTGCGCTGCAACCACTGACAGAACTTTTGTGAAGGTCCTGCGTGCCAATGACAGGCCGAATGGAAGGGCCCTGCACTGATAGTGTCGGTCGGTGTATAAAAACCGCAGGAATCTTCGGTGTTGTGGCCGAATAGGGATATGTAGATAAGCCTCCTTTAATCTCAATGGACATCAGGAGGTCCCCCTGGCGGATCCCTGCTAGGATAGTCTGCAGGGATTGCATCTTGAACCTCCTGTATGCAATGTGACGGTTGAGGCTGCTGCTGTCCCTCCAACCACTGTAGCGTCTACTAGGGAAGGATAAGTCTAGAATCTCACAAAAGAGAGTGACACAAAGTTTATATCCAGACAATGCATTTTAACAACACAATTTGTACTCTTTATCTTAGACTACTTAACAATAATAAAACAACAATGTGGGTTCCTTAAGGAAGTCTTTTGAGGCTTTTACAGAGAAACAATTAGACAAACTGACTGCACTTAAGAAAGCCCAAACTAACAGTAGGCCAGAGCAGCCTGCACCTAATGGCAAAAACATTTTAACTCCGACTGCAATGCCAGTAGGAGAGAGGACTCCTCTTTACTCTGGGATGAAAGGAGGGAGTGGGGAATTAATAATAATTGGATCCTTGAAACAAACCAGGTCTCCCAATTTATATTAATACAGCTAATAGGGGTTATTAGGGTACAGAAACAGTCAATGTTTTATCTTTAAGCCATCTTCTCCCCTGTGGTTTCCTTCTAACAGACTTAGAATAGCTACCCACTGAGAGAGAGAGCATAAAAGTTTTGTTGACATTTAAATGGTGTAGAAGTTCTAGTACGAGGCTCAAAATGAAACGTTTTCTTGGTACAGTTTCAAATATCTCCGTTATGTCTGTTCCAGGATAAGATGCTCACTTTTCCACCCATCTGTGCAAGTTGACCATCTCCTTCCAGGTAGGAGAGAGATCAGCTGTCCACTGAAAATAGCCCTGACAATTCGGCCTTGACAAAAACCATCTTGGATAAACAACTAAAGTCAAGTGGTTACAAAAAGTGACAGATGACGCTGTAAAAGTGCAGCTGATTCATTATTTTGGAGCACAGCCAAATAGGGAGCAAGATGAAATATTGAGAAAATTAAGGAATCTACAACAGACGCTGTTAACCACACTTGTAGCAGCAGAACCTCTGATTGGTTTAGTCCTGAAAGATTTGCAATAACAATAGCAACAATCTAAAAACCCCTCTGACACATTTTCTCCCTAAAGAACAAGTCTCAACAGAAAAGCACACAGAAGGAAGATGATCCAGCAATCAAAACGGATTCACAGGGTTTGAAGTCCCAGCACCCAATTAATGACTCCCCTGATCTCCCCTAATGTAAGATCTTTGCTTCTCTCTGAGGTCGCAGTTGCACCAAATGGACAGGGGACTCCAGAGAAGGGAAATTCTGTTATAACCAAAGGAAGTCAACATGGCACAGAGTCACATAACTCTAATAAACTGTTTCAGTGTGTAGATTCAACAATGAAAAGTCAAGTTGCTAACCAGTATGTATACCTGAACGTTTCATATCTACAGATGAATGACTGGATGGGATATATTATAACCCAGTCCTAGGTCGTTTCTCTTCTTGCTCTCCTACAGATATGACTAATGAAACAATTATTTATATTTTAACTTGGAATCTAGCAGAAGGGAAAAACCAACTATGTGACATACCTGACTTTATGTCCAATTTTGGTCTGATTGCAGTGCCTGATTAAGAGCTGGAGTTGAATAGATTTTAATTCCTGGCTCTAAGTCCTTTTTCACCTTGGCCTGGTAAGAGAGAAAGGCCAGGTAACAGAAGGATTAGCCGTATTATTCAGAGAAGAGCTAGAATGTGAGGGCATGGATCGGAATTGATCATAACATACACGATATTGCCAAAAGGATTCGCTCACCCATCCACATAATCAGAATCAGTTGTGAGCGAATACTTTTGGCAATATAGTATATCTTTGCCTATTTGTTTAGCTGTCAAATTCCAATGTAAGGCTGCTGTGATTATGATGTTAAATATCCACAAATGTCTACATATTATAATCCTAATAGATAGGTGAATTTAGAACAAACCCTGACAAAGTTAACTTCAAAAAATCCTAAATAGTTATAACTGAAATTTCAGTGTAAGGCTGAGGCGTCTATACAAGATCATATTAATAACATGAACATCCCAAAGAATTCCACACACTATTACTTTTATGGTCTTTTTTTCAGCTATTAAACCTAATGGGCAAGTATAATCTGCAAATTCTGGGAAATAAGCACCAAAGCTTTGTTTATTCCTGGTACTACAGCGGAAGAGGCATGGTGCCGCAATGGTTAGAATGTAGTACTGCAGGCTAATCCTACTGTCAACAGTTTGATTCTCACCAGCTCAAGGTTGACTTGGCCTTCCATCCTTCTGAAGTGGGTAAATTGAGAACCCAGATCGTTGGAGGAAATAGGTTGACTCTGTAAATTGCTTAGAGAGGGCTGTAAAGCCTCGTGAAGCTGAATATAAGTCTAAGTGCTATTGCTACTTCTTATTTACCATCAAGAGAAATCAAGTAGCACTTTATATTTGCTTCCTAAATAATCATATGTCCATTTTCTCAAATACTGTTTTATGTAAGAGAGAATAGAAATCATCAAGTTACTGTAAATTTCTATGATCACTCAGACTCCGTATCACAAAGGATAAATGGGCTTCACCTCATGTGGGTGTCTCCCAGGACAGAAAGATAACATGAGCCAGAGTGGATGCGATGGCTTTGACTGAATCTATTCATTCTGATCAAGCCTTTGATGACACAGTTACTTCATCTTTTTACAGATGTCAATGAAGAACTTACAGCCTATGAAAATCTGACATCAGAACTAAGAAAACTTTTAACTAGAAAGATCCTCTATGGAAGGTCCTCAGTGGTTTGACTCAGAACGTCATTTTTCAAGAAAAAGATTAAGGCTAGCTATGTGTCTAACAGAGAACCATCCATCAGACAATAACCACATTGCCGTGCTAGAACTTAGACAAGAAAATTATCAAGGGTAAAAAGTCTCACCATTCTCTCTGGTTAAATTTAGAGTTAGTAGCCAAAAACCTAAACCCGTCCTTTTTTTGGCGGTGTGTGTGTGTGTGTGTGTGTGTGTGTGTATTGTATTAGGTTGCAGGACTACTGAAGTACTGTAGGTTTTCTCTGGACATCCCTTCTTGTGGGAGAAATATTTCAGCCAATTATTCACTGCCTCAAGCAATGGATTACAGGAGTCAGAAAATGGCCTAGAAAAGGCCTGTAGCCGTTCTCTGTCCTGGCCTCTCTTGAAGATCAGTACTCGTTCAGACTCTGAAGACCAGTCAGGCTCCTGAGGAAGATCTTCTAACCTCTGGGTTATTCATATTAATTGCTGGTTCCTTTATTTGAAGGTTTATTTATTCATATAAATAGTTCCTGCTAAATTCCAGCTGGATGCTCTCTATTCAAAGAGATCCCATTTACAGAAAGGGTGATAAGGCTGATTCCTCAAATTACAAACCAATTAGCCTAAGTGGTACTCTAGCAAAAGTTCTATCAAATATCTTTATACACGACTGAAGACTAGGTAACTGAAAAGGGCTTGTTAGCCGAAAAGCAAAATGGATTTAAGCCTAGCTGCTCTACTATTGATAATTATTGCTTCATTTTTGTCACCTAATAGAAAAATATATAGCTAAAAGAAGCCAACTGCTTGCAACTTTTGTAGAGCTCAGGGCAGCCTGTGCTTCAATATATGGGGGAAACGTTTATAGCCCTAAGCATGGGACCAGACTTCTCACTTTAACCAAGGCATTATATTCAAACTCATAACTAAAGACTGCAAAGTTCCCTACAGGGATAATTAGCACCTATAAAGGGATTAGACAAGGATCTATATTGACTCCCATTTTGTTTAATCTGTACGTTAACAACATCACAAAATCCCTTCAATCAACAGATTCAATGAAATGCAATTGGAAGAATACTGCAACCTTAAAACTAGTTTAAGGTAAGACTGAGCCAAAAAATAAATGCGCCTGAGAAAATACCAATGTATCAGATGTGTGTGCCAATAGAGGAGTATGAAGCTTATCTTCATGATTCTTGCCATCCCATAATTAAATCAACTGTTTTACTATATTTGTTGTGAAGCTAACCTAGTTTGCCTGATTTTAATTGGTTAAGATTAGCTTTGCAACTAATTCAAGAAGCAGAATATATGGAAAGGAGAAAAATAGAATTGAAGTAGCATCAAGTTATAAAAGAAATAAAAATCTGGGTAGAAAGGATTTCACATTTTAAGAAATCCGTTCTTCTCCTCTATATTCCTCAATCAAATTGTGTCTTATATTAAAAGAAAAAGAAAGGAAAATAGGAGAATAATCCATATGTTGTTTCAGTTCAAGACATAGAAAACAGTTAATGGATAATCCATTTAACACAACTGCAATAAGCTTCTGGGGAAATAAACCAGTATCCATATACTTTGTCCTCAAATGCCCGGTTCAAGCAACAGGGCTCATAGCACTGTTCATTTCAAAACAGCAGGTGCACTTAATTTTAAACAGGCTGTTCAATAAAGAATAGATTAAAAATGCAGCAAAAGTCCAGATCACATATAGGCAAATAACTTGGGATTCTGGAAAATACAGAGTTTGTTTTTTTCACATATGAAAATAGATAGAGGGGAATGAGATTCAAGACTCTAACTGATTATTTGTGCTGGATTTACTCAAAACGAAGTACCTCTCCCTGAATTCTGGCACACAGAACCAGCTACCACAATTTTTAAGCACTTCTTGGGAACAGCAGCACAATAAAAACCATGTGTTTCACGTGAATTTCACAGAAATCCAGATGGCCAACAGTTGATTTGGCAAAGAATTATCAAATGCCTTCCAATCGATCGTAAGTAGCCTCTGTCCGGAATAGCAGAGGGGGAAAGCCAGACATTTCCCAGACATCTGGAATCAAAAAATAAATGCAACTAGGAGGGGATTGATTTTGCAATATCAGTTCAGGATAGGTATTGTGATTCACTCTTTGCTTGACATAGAACAGCTAAAATAACCAATGACAATCATTGCAGTTTTTCAATAAAGTTAGTTAATCTGTAGTTTAATTATAATAATCACAATGAACTTAATATACAAATTATATTAATTTCTCTTTTCTATAGTCTGAATTTATTATTGTTTTCAATTATTTTGACTCCTAGCAACCTTATAATTTTGAGAAAACAAAACAAAAAGAGAAAGCTGCATTTATTGGCATCTTTTAACCCTTGATAATATGTTTTAATGGAAGTATAATCAAGGAACTGCTGAGGAAGGCCCAAAACAGATGCTACTTGTTTGGAATGGCAACAATGATTACCACCTTTCCTTTAAATATATGTTCACAATTTAAAAATATGTGTAAAATGTACTCATTAATGTTAAATTGATAACACTTTCTTTTACAGTAAAACAAGGACATCATTATACTACTTCAAAATAAATCTCTAGGGAAATATAAGGGACAGGTAAAGTCTTCTTCAAGCTGACTTTACAAATATATCCTTGCAGATCTTTTGGCAATAAGTAAAGTGAACAAATAGTTTGCTTTCTATCATTTTTGACTTTACAGTCTAGCCTACAACTGGCTCCCATCCAAGTACCAACCAAGGTTGAACACTAACAAAATGAGCTAGGCGGATCTATCTACTTAAATAGTAAATATATACTACAATATGCTTACAATATTTACATGAACTTTTAAAATCTTATTTTATTCTTTACCAGATTTATGCTTGTGTTTCTAACCCATGTTTCCTCCGTCAGATTTTTTTCCCAATTGAGTACAGCTTATACGTTGTATTAAAGGTGGAAAAAATTCTGAAGTAATTTATCCTGGCATTTTAACAGGGGTGGGTAAACTGTCTATATCCTCTGCATAATTCTTGAAATTGTAAGCTCTGTAGGAAATTTTGCCAATTTAATTCTTTTAACAGCATTTATAGTTGTTCCTTGACTTCTCTGCTTCCTTAAATTACTATTATCCAATAAGTTATATGTCACATGTGCACTAAATGAAATCGTTCCTTCTCTCGTTTCTCCCTGTTTCCTTATTATGAGTAAAAAGTTGGTTTTACGATTTGTGGCTATATTTAACTGTGAAATCCATTATCATCAGCTATTATATAGCAAACCAATGATTACATGTGTATAATTCTTTCTTTACTCAATAACACTTGAGCCCACTTTATTGCAGCACTTTATTTATATTAGAACTCATATTCTAACTACTTTTTGTTAGCTAAATGCTCAATGGGCTTTGATATAAGTACAATACTTTACATTAGCTGCATGTGTATACATTACTCTTAAGATTGCTTTGTTAATAGCATATTGGACTTTGATTGTTAAAAAAGCACTTACTAAGGACAATTTTAAATAAAAAATAAAGGTGACAGCATTTTTCTAAATGTCAATGAGTCTTAGTTTTTCCTGCCAAACTTGTATAAGAATCAAAACAATAAGATCTGCTGTCAGCATCCCTCCATTATATAATTAGGAAAGAAAGACTAAGAGATTCCATGTGTTGGAAATCAAAAGTACTTTTACTAATTACAAATGGTTAGTGAGCAGTTACAAAGCAAAGTCTACTTAATTAGGCGCGAAAGCGATTGATATATAGAATAGTCCATTCTCCACCCCTTGGGATCATAGCCTCAGGCCAATCATAAGTCCTTCAAATGTCAGGTGTGAGATAACTTCAAAAGACATCACGAAGATGGAATGTCGAGGCCGTTGGTCCAGGCGGGAAGCACTCACGCATGCGCAATCCAACCATCTGGTACATCCTAGAACATTCCTCCAGCACATCGAATAACCCCTCCCAAATACCAACCCTCCCCCCCTCGTTTCATGACAGCTGAAGCAACAGCAAGGCAGAAGCTGACATCTGCTTTCTTTTTGAGACATGAAGTCAGCATAGCCAATTGTTACAATAAACAATTGTAGAAGGAACATCTGCAGGAGGAGGGAAATTTATTATTGATATCTGGTCAAGAATATTTCTATCATTGACAGACTTGGCATTCAACTATACAGCCTTCAAGACCTGAAAAACTATCATCAACAAAATCCCCCCAACTGGCTGAAAGAAATTGGGATCAATCCTGTTATGTAATAAAAACGAAATAAAAGCAAACCAAAGTAGACTCATTTTAACATAAACACTATACTTCTCCCAATCTTAAAATGTGGGCAGTCAATCCATATCTGCTCAATGGCTTTCTTATTAAATTACCAAAAACAATAGTATGGAAATTATGAACTACAATGGGACAATATTGCTCAACTGAAACAACCTGGACATACTGAGGTGACTGAATTTTTTTAGAAGAAATATGAGTACTTGATGAAGTTAGCAAGGTGCAAGGATGAACAAATGAATGGGATCTGGTTTTATATTAATGAAGCAAGTCTTGTTATCTATATTTATCTCTCTCTCTCTCATCTCTCTATCTACCTACTTACCTACCTACCTACCTATCTACCTACCTAGTAGGAGAACCATGTTAATCTATGGTAACCCAAAAAAAGATCAAGAGACTAGTTCTAGTATCTTTTTAAGTAACTAAATTTTATTAAAAGTAAAATGGGATAGTGGAAATTATATATGTGTGTGTGTGTGTGTGTGTGTGTGTGTGTGTGTGTGTATGTATGTATGTATGTATGTATGTATGTATAATTTAGCACAGCACAGGTTCAAATCCCAGTAAGGGTATGGCTAGCTGATGAGAGCTAAATAGCTTGAAATAGATCTATACTAGTCTCCCTTTATTTATTTATCAGCACAAAACACACACACACACACACACGTATATATATAAAGATTTTTACAACCCCCAGTATGCCCAAATATGGGAGGAAGATCACTACTTCCATTCTCTGTCCTTCGGCTTGTCACAAGAGACCATCCAGGCAGAAACCCAATATTTTTACTGTTGCCTTTTTGTTACATTTTGTTGTATTTGTGCTGATAAATAAATAAAGGGAGACTAGTATAGATCTATTTCAAGCTATTTAGCTCTCATCGGCTAGCCATACCCTTACTGGGATTTGAACCTGGGCTATATTGCATACTAGGCAGACTTCTTAGCCATTAGGCCACAGGCTCTTATCCGTTATCAGCCAGGCCAGGGTGAAAGGTATCTATTAGATTTTTACAACCCCCGGTATGCCCAAATATGGGAGGAAGATCACTAGTTCCATTCTCTGTCTTCTTTTGATCCCCGAAATATGGCCCTGGCCTTATTATCGGGGGGTGGGCTGGGGGCAGGGGACGGGGCGGGGTGGGCTGTGAGACATGCATCTTCCTGGAGTCTGGCAGCTCCGTCATGTCTCTCGGACGGTCTGTGCAGGGAAACACCTTTCACAGTAAAGAAAAACTTCCTGCGAGTGCAAGCAATTAACAACTCTTCGCACTCGCTAGAAGTTTTCCTTTACTGTGCAAGATGTTTCCCTGCACAGACCGCCTGGGAGACATGACGGAGCTGCCAGACTCCAGAAAGATGCGTCTCTCGCAGTGGGGCACAATTTGGGGGGGGGGGCAGGGGGGGGCAGGGGGGGGGCGTGCCGTGCCGTGAGACTCCGCTTCAGCTTCCAAAAACTGCTGCTGCCAAGCGAGCGGCGAGGCTGGCTCACTGAGACGGCTTGGATTCAGCAGGGATCATCATCATCATCATCATCATCATCATCATCATCATCATCACCACACACACACACACACACACTCTCTTTCAGAAGTTTATTGAAATAATGTTTGGGTTCTTGTCACAGGGCCAACATCTACTGTCTCATGGAATTCTTTTTTGGAAAGATAAAAGTGTGGATTTAAATTTCTCCCACAGTAGAGAAGGCGAAGTTTTCATTTTATTTCTATCTTATTAGATTTTCAATAGCAACTCCTCTTTAACTGCCTCAGAGTTATTGTACTGACAGTGATATTCACTTATTATGAGCCTTAACAAAATGTTTTCCTTTGGCAACTAATCACATGCTACCAATTTCTCACAGGAACACGGCCACCTGGTTGACTAATCTTAATGAGCCTTTTAACTGTGGAACAGCCAGGTTAAAATTCCCTTCTGCCAATCCGCCCCATGTTCTTAACTATCTTTCAGCTACACCTTCAAAACACGGCATTGTCTACATATTGGTTGTAGAATCTCTATACTGCATTTTTTTAAAAAAAACTATCCTCATATGATTACTTTTCAGAAAAAAATGCATCCTTTTTTGTGGTCTAATCATTTATCCAAAATTTTGGGAATCAAGCATAAAACAAGAGATGCATAGTAAATCTCAGTATTTGAAGAGTAAAGAAATAACAACTGCTGCATAACTCAAACATTTTCTGGAAGAGAAAACAAAGAGGCAGCTCTTGTTTCTGGCTGTGACCTTTAGAGATAGGTCCACAAATCTAACTAATGCATTTGTGTACTTCTATCAAGATAATTTAATTAGATTCAGCATTTAGGCAAAGCTTAGTACAATATAAAACATCTGGTTTCTGCTCTAACAGTGAATTATAGACACTGAAAAGTTCCCTCAGAATAGCCAAAACGTCCAACAAGATTATGCAATCCATAACAACATTAGATAATTACATGGCACAACATCATGATGTTACCAAATATATTATCAAGATAGTTTTATTTGCTTTAAATTTGGCAGGTGACAAAAATTGCATTCTAGGTTATTCATGCAGGCAATTTATCACACAAATGTAACTGTATATAAATAGAACAAGAATTTAGTAATATTAATAGATTATTGAAATTGGGAAAGATTTGCAAGTAATGAGAATTTTGTAAAGTGAGCATTTGTGTACCTTTAATAGTTGCAAACTCCAATGAAGACATGTGTATCAAAATATAATGGACTGTATATGTAAAGGAAGGAGAAAGCAAATATATATATTTAAAGGGGTAAAGCCTGTCATGATTGCAATGGGGAGTGGATATGTTTCTCAGAGGCCAATAAAAGTTAATTGGAAAACTAGCATAAGTAACTGTGCGATTACATATATAAAAGAATTATACTGAAGAGCAAAGATGGAAAATGCAATTTAATGATGGAAAATTAGCTCTGCAGTCAGAAGAAAAAGCAAATTATAAATGCTGAAAAATGATATGCTAGCCAGATATGTGGAGAAGCAAAAAGAAAGAAGAAAGGAGGAGGAGGAGTTTTTCCTGTTCCCAATATATCAAAAAAACCCCAGAGGATTCTACACCTTCTATGAAACCAAGGATGCTTTATCTTGCATCTTCCATCTCTTCCTCTGAAGGCCACCATATAAGAAGCTCCCAGCGTGTCCAGAAGACAAGAAAAAAATAAGCACAATTCAGGTCTTGGGAAGGAACACACCTTCAGCAGAACAGCAAGGAGTATTATCTAAAGCCTTGCTTTAAACCTTTTAATAATGTTTAGGTATAAAATTGCTATATTAATATTGCAATTTAAAGAAACGTATCAGAAAAACACAGGCAGTCCTTGACTTACACAGACACAATTGAACCTGAAACTTTAGTCATCGTGGTGTTAAATTGAGTCGCCCTGTGATCCAATCCAATTTTACCATTGTTTTTACAATGGTTTTTTAAGAGTCACCACAGTTATTAAGCGCATGGTCCTAAATCCTTATCCAATTTTTTGTCAGAAAACAGCAAAAAGTCTAAAATGTGATCTGAAAATGTGAGTTGTTTGCCAAGCAACTGAAATGCAATCATGTGACTGCGGGAGGGGTGGGTGTGTGTGGCGCAGCAGTCATAATTTTGAGGATGGGTCATAACTATCTTTATTTTTTTAGTCTGTTGTAACTTCAGTTGTTAAGCAACAAGCCGTAACAATTTTGCACCAGTGATGACTCTATAAGGGGAACCATAAAGGCTCTGAAGGGAAAAAGAAAGGCGGATCTGCACTCCCAACCGGTTGTAATGTTTGGTTTGTGAAGAACATCATCCACATCTGAATTAAATTTTACTGCAGAGTATGATTTATATGCATTGATAATAATTTTATTTTATTTCTTTACTACAAAGGTGGAATTATACCGCCAGCAGAGAGGCTTATCCATATTCAAAGATCTATTCAGTCTCTTTATATTTTTGATGACAGATGATCAGTCTTCTCATGTCGAGAGGGGCAGTGGAAGGTTACCCAAGAGAGAGAAAAGTCTTTGCATTTTCTATTTTTACCTTCTACAATATCCAGTTTGATTAATAGATCGAAAAACCTGAAACCGTGCCCTGCATAGCCCCCCCCCCCGTTTAAATGGGTAAATTTTATCATTTCATTTATAGCTTACTGATTGATTCAACTTATAAAAATGGGCCCATTTTTTGTCAAAAAAATTGCATGCATAGCCTTATGCCATAGGCTTATAGAGTGCTGCTGGGGCCTGGGGGGCAAAAACGGCCCTTTTTTGCTCATTTCTGCCCTCCCCAGCCCCCAGGAGCCCCCTGAAAGCCTCCAGAAGGGTATGCACGGCCATTTTGGTGAAGGGGCGGGGCTTCGGGAGGCAGAAAATGCTGTATTCGGTGTATAAGATGCACTTATACTCTGAAAAATACGGAATATAACTTGCTCTGTTATACTTGCTTCTGGTTTCTCCTTCTATATATGTAATTTCACCATACTAGTGCTTTACACCTAATTTATCAGACTTGGTTTTCTGGTGAGCAAATCATAAACATTAAAGTGGTACCCCTTGATGCTTGGTAGCTAGTTTTCAATGGTATTTAGATGTTTACACTACTGTTTATAGTTTATAATATTTGATGAAAACCTTGTAGTGCTGGTGACGTTACTAGAATTTACAAGGAGAAATGTATCAGTGGTGGGTACTTTCCCCCCCCCCCTTAGGCATATGGTACATAAAACACTATGATTTAATATTGTCATTGTACATAGTGCAAAATGTGTTTCAATTCAATATTTTAATGACTCTTAAGCAAAAGAACTTACTTTGAATTGTTTCAAACACAATGCTTGTATTTGAATCATTAAAATCAAGCCTAAATAGAATTCTGAACCCAGAGAAGCAGGTATTTAAAGAAGAATGGAAGGAAGTGGGGGGGGGGGGAGAGAATGAAGTGGTAGAAACGGTGGGAAATAAAAAGCAGACAAAAAACTCCATTGGGCTTGGCAGTGGTACAGGGAAAATGGTAAAGGGGGAATGTGACCCAACAAAAGGGAATAAAAAGCAGACAAAAGATGTTTCGGAGGTTGATAGCGACATAAGGAAAATTGAAGTAGGAGGTTATGCCCCAACAAAGAGAAATGTAAAAGATCTATTTGACGATGGAGTGGGGAAAATTGAAGAGGGTGGACGTGTCAAAACAAAGAAAAGGGAAAAGGCAGGAACAGAGAAGTGGGACAAAAGAGTTACTAGGAAAAAATCAGACAACTAGAAATTGTGAAATGGGAAAATATAAAGCTAAGATAAGGGGTTGATTCCTAAATATGACAATAAAATGGAGTTGCTAACTGATTGAATATGATAATGAAAAGATAATTAAATAAAGTTAAAATATATGGAATATGGACAAATATGAAGCTGATATGGGAAGATTGTAAAGGAGAGGTTTGTGATTCACTTCTTTACATGATAATTAAACTGAGTTGCTAATTGATTGAATATGACAAGTCATTACTGCTGATAGAAAATGTATTTCATACAAGCTAAGAACTAAATCAAAAATAAACATTAAAAGATAAATGACTATTTCCACTTACATAGTGGACTACAATAATTGATATTTCCATTTGAATAAATTGAATCCACTTTTTTATGATAAACTCTAAGAAAGTTCCATCAAGCATGAATAAACTTTAGTTATTGCTTTAGGAACTGCCTCATAACACGGCAAGATGGAAACAACTGCTAGTCATTAAAAAATAGGTGTTATTCTGAAATACCAGATGTGGAAAAACAGATTCTTAGATTCCAGAAGCTGAAAAGTGAAGCCGCAAAATTAAATTAACTAATAAAATGTCCACAGACAAGGCCAAGCTTCGTTTATTTCCATAAGGCTTGAAAGTACTTGCTGACTCTTACATAACAAAGCTCAGGGGTCATGGGTGATATCATAAACTGGGGATAAAACTTAAAATTTGCAGGGCAAAATAAATAGCCATCAAAAATTTAAATGAAAAGACATGATGATACAATTATCTCATTTATTTCATTACTTAAAATGTTATTTTAAACATATCTGCTTAAATAATGAGTCTAGATCAATTATTCACAAGATTACATCATTCAACAACTGTATCCCTAAATTCCACAGATTGTATCACTCTTGCCATTTTTGTTCTATATTATATTACACTGTATTTATACTTTATGTATATTTTACTCAAAAAAGCACACATGAAAACCTGTCTAAATTTTATCCTGGAATGAGACAACTCACCATGGGACAATTGAACAATTCAATTTAACTATTTAAAATAAATTTTCAAATACTTAATTTTTTGTCATTTACATTTCATTTTATCCCTCCTTTTGCATCGTTTCTTTAATGATTCTATTCCAACATTTGCTTGATATTAGTATAACTCTTGTCCTGCAGCAAGTTGTCCCACAGGAAGTTGGCTGGGTCTAGTTGCCTCACAGCCAATTGGCCACAACGAGCCGTTTTATCTTCCAACTCCACATTCAGGCTAAAGAGAAAAAAAATACTTGGACCATCGTGATTCAGGGCTGAGTTCCCCACTAGGCCAAGATGATAACTATGGTTTTCTCAACAGGTCATAATAGTTAAAGTTTCAGGAAGTCAAACTATAACAAGTCCATTAAACTAATTATATTATGGTTTAGAGCACTGTGAATAAATCAGGGCATTGTCTCCTGAGTTCAATGAGAATCTGACTTTAGCCAGTTGCCAGACTAAACCCAAGAATGACATTGAACAATCCAGCCAGAATTCAGTTCTTTATTTGCTTCATACAACAGACAGAAACTTGCCAGACTAACTTTTATTATTCATACCCTGGGAGATTTTAGGGAGTGACTATCCTTATTATCTTCTTCCAATCCTGCTCTGGACTATGTTTAAGGTGACCAGATTTTCAGATTGGTAAAGAGGGACACCTTTGACCCGGGGGGGGGGGGGGGGGCTTGATTAAAAAATTTATACGGAGCAACAAAAATTTTCATACAACGCAAAAATAGTATTGTAATATTTTTTTTTATTTCAACATAATACAATTTACAAATATAATACGTTTATTTACATTCATATTTATTAAATATATTGACAAAAATTATGTACAGTATAATGGGGATTTTGCAGTATCCTACCCCTGGAGTGGGGAGGAAATGGTGATTTTGTAGTATCCTTCCCCTGGAGGGGGGAGGAAGTGGGGATTTTGCAGTATCCTACCCCTGGAGGGGGGATGAAATGGGGATTTTGCAGTATCCTTCCCCTGGAGGGGGGAGGAAATGGGGATTTTGCAGTATCCTACCCCTGGAGGGGGGATGAAATGGGGATTTTGCAGTATCCTTCCCCTGGAGGGGGGAGGAAATGGGGATTTTGTAGTATCCTACCCCTGGAGGGGGGATGAAATGGGGATTTTGTAGTATCCTTCCCCTGGAGGGGGGATGAAGTGGGGATTTTGCAGTATCCTTCCCCTGGAGGGGGGATGAAATGGGGATTTTGCAGTATCCTTCCCCTGGAGGGGGGAGGAAATGGGGATTTTGCAGTATCCTACCCCTGGAGGGGGGATGAAATGGGGATTTTGCAGTATCCTTCCCCTGGAGGGGGGAGGAAATGGGGATTTTGTAGTATCCTTCCCCTGGAGGGGGGAGGAAGTGGGGATTTTGCAGTATCCTACCCCTGGAGTGGGGATGAAACGGGGATTTTGCAGTATCCTTCCCCTGGAGGGGGGAGGAAATGGGGATTTTGCAGTATCCTACCCCTGGAGGGGGGATGAAATGGGGATTTTGCAGTATCCTTCCCCTGGAGGGGGGAGGAAATGGGGATTTTGTAGTATCCTTCCCCTGGAGGGGGGAGGAAGTGGGGATTTTGCAGTATCCTTCCCCTGGAGTGGGGATGAAACGGGGATTTTGCAGTATCCTACCCATGGAGGGGGGAGGAAATGGGGATTTTGCAGTATCTATGTTGCCTCTTGTTTGCCCCCTCTCCTTCGAATATGTTCCCTCCTTTCTGAGAAACGGCCACTTCACTGTAGTCATCCCATCACACACCCCCATAGATTTCATCTCTCACACCACTGCAGCTCATAGGCATGCATTATATATCTTAGTGGCTATCTTTAGTTCTATTACACAACTGCTTTAAAATTTGGTAAAGGCAATATATAGATAATTAGGTAAATATCATTTCATTCATCCAGCTTGATAATGCTCTTCTTAACAACAGTAAGATCCTCAAAAATATAAGCAGAAATGATGTTTCATTTTCAACAACAGGAAACTTCACATTACAGAATGAACCAAGTCATAAGATCTCCAAATCAACCCCAGATGTTTCCAGAATAATGTCTTTATAAAAAGCATTTCCCCTGACCCTCAACTGAAAGGCTTCTTAGTGACTTACGTACAAATAAAATAATAATACTTTCCTATATGTTTATAAAGTAAAGGCCCTAGTCCAAAGTGGAAGAGAAAATCAAAGAGAAGGAAGGGGCGGGGGGGGGAACAAACTTAATTAAATAACTGTAGTGAACAACATGAACAAGTGCCTGCACGTACAGTAACAAAATATAATTTTTATTTTCTAAAAAGTATTCTAAAGAAATTGATATTTTGAGTCAAGCATTACTAATAGCAGTTTATGAAATCTAGGTCAATTTTTCATCTCTCTCAGGGCAGGCGTAAAATAATTGATATTTGATATTTTAAGCTAATGCACAAGATTAAAAAAAACTGAGAAAATGACAACTTCTATCACATACGAGGGCAAGGCGGGGAGGAATTGAGAAACTCTTAAACCCTAAACCTAATCTTCCAAGACATTATGTGCACTCTGAGCCTACCAATGCAGTACTAGCAGTATACTTCACACAAATACAACAGCACACAAACATATCAAAAGCCTTTGTGATTTTAATTTCATTAGACCTCACAAGCGCTGCAGGAAATGCATTAGGAGGAAGCAATCAGATAAAATAGCCAGATTAATCAGTAATAATCGATCAGTAAAATAAAGGAATCTTTTCAGAAGTGAAATGATAGCGGATGACTCTTCAATTCTCCTACCCTCGTTGTTTATGATCACTCAAGACAGGTGTTTTGCTCTGCCTAAAGGCAGGAACAATCCTGGACAGATGTTTGACTCTTTTATTTATCTGGGGCAGTCAAACTCCAGCTTGCCTACGAAAGGAAAAATCTGCTTGGGAAACAGGGTTCAGTAGGGATTTTTGGCGTGATTGAAGCTGGCTGACAAGAGTGGTAGCTACAAACCATCCACAGAAAAGAGGACATAAATAAGATCATTCGCATTCATGTTCTTAATAGAAAATTTGGTTATACCTGTAAAATTTGATCTTCTCACACCTGAGATACGCTTTTGAGAGCAAGCATAATCACAAAAAGCATAATCCCAAATAGCATTTTGGTAGCTTTAATAACATTTGCAGTAACCTTATATGGGATAATATTTATAACATTAAATTGTTTTTCTATTTTTGGTCAGTTGCGAAGATTTCTCAACTGGAATGAAAGGAAGCAAGGAACACAGTAATATTAAGACTGACAGCCCAAAACCAGATTTGTAATTAAAACCTCCAAATGAATTTTGCAAGCCTAATGTGTTTTTTTTTTTTTAATGTTCCTCTTTTCACATTTATGGTAGCAGTTCTAACATAAGTAATTGTGATTTATGGCTCAATGGAATTTTCTTGTCTCACATCTATTTAGGCTGAGATCTGGAAGAATTAAATACTAAGCATGCCCATTTCCTTTGTTTTTTCACGATTACTCTTTGGAAAGCTGACTGAAAGGGAAAGAACAGAATAAACTATTAAACATCTTAGCAGATTGCAGCCCTAAAGGAAATAAGGCCATAACATAAAATTAGCCTGAAATACTGTTCCGGGTTCATTGGCTTTCTTCACTCACAATCAACACATCCAGAAGAGAAACATGTGGATCTGGAAGGCAACGATGTGACCATGAGAAAAATACACGGAGGAAAAGTTTCCTTGCATTTTTTAACTTAATGCAAATGATTTTACTAATCAAATATTAATAGCACTAGCAGATGCCAAATTTACCTGAAAGAAAATTAGATTTCCCCTAAACAATTTATCATTAAAATAGGTGGATCATATTTGATTTGCTAATTCATTTAATTAACACAGACATAGGAGGAATTTCTACAAAGCCATTTATCTAATTTGTGCCTTCAGTAAGATTTACGCCAACCATTTCCAGGATGACAGCCCACACTCAGTTATTGCATCACACACTGTCCAATATAATACCAATAATAAAAGGAAAAAGGCACATTTTCATTACGCACATTTCTGAGTTCCCTTTTTCTCAAATTGTGATTAACATTCAAGTAGGTAAAAGACAGCAAATAAAATTGTTTTAGATTCCTACCAATTCTTGCTCTCAGACAGGTAGTAGTTAATACACCTTTAGTTTTATGAAATGTATTAAAATGGAAGAAACCTTAATTCATTTTCAGTAAAGTCTTGGCAGCACGTGACATAGCCTTCCTGCACAGCAGATAACACACACTTAAGCTCCTAATAAACAGTTCTGAGCTTTATATATTTGCAGTGTTTCTTCTTAAGTTTCCAAGGTGGCTGAAATGGGCAAAATAATTCTTTCAAAAACATAAAATAATAATCCAATGTTTGAATACTTATAACGCAAAAATAATAAGTGACTTGGTACCAATAACTATAAAATAAAAATGACAAAGTTCATTTTAACATGTTTCTTAAAAAAGAAAAAATATACAAGTTCAATAAGTAAATAAACCATCCCAGCCTTCCCCGAAAGAGTAAATTAGGAGATCTTTGAATTAGGGAAATGAGTCTCCCGTTATTTCAATCAAGGGAAAAAATAATTATTTAAATATAATATTTTGTCTCACTAAAAAAACAAATCTGATGAGCAGATACTGATGGATGAGATGTTGTTCTCATTGTTTTTGAGGAATTTTATGATCTGGAAGTGGTGGTTTTCCATGTGCTAAGAAGGAAAGGGATTTGGGTCTTGTTTATATTAGATTGGGGAACGGATGAGACAGACTCAGGCTTCAGGGACAAACAACAGCTCTTTATTAGACAACTATTTACAAATCCACCACCGGCCTGTCTGACAGCTAACCCCCTTTATAGGGAGCTGTCAGTTGGCTCGGCCAATCGGCTTGGAGTATTTTCCCGCCGGATCGGAGGACCTTGGTGGAGCCTAACATTGGCCTGTCAGCATGTAAGAGTTTGTATTGATGCCAATATTCAACTTAGCTTATTGTGTCTCTATACTATTTGTTGAATAGCAAAGAGCACCTCTGCCTTCTGGATCTTTGGTAACCCCATAGGTCGGTGTCATGCTGAGTCCCTTGGTCGAATCACTATTAGATCCTCCTCCTTAACTTTCCCCTGGCTCTTAAGTCTATCGGCCGCCTTATTAATCTGGTTCTTAATCTCATGGGGTCCTTATCCAGGAGTTGATAGGAGCTCCTGTCACTGAGGAGGTGAATCACACGTTCAATTTTCAAGACAAGAGGCTGAGGTTGTTGCCCGCGATGCAACTAAAGGGGGACGCCTACTAAAAGCCTGGTTTTCCAACAATAACTCCATCAATAGGCACCTCGACCTGCTACCAGCTTACCAAGCGTTGAGGCAGCGGGAAATATCCTGCAGGATGAGCGGAGACCGATTCCTATCGGGGAGTAGAAATGAATGGCATCCCCCCCCCCCTTTGGGCATGTAGATTTGTCCTGCAGAGACCTAGGCAGCCCGGGCCGAATGCCGAGGAACTCAGCAAAGAAAGCTATGTCAAGCCATAACAGAAATGGACAATGAGGAACAAGCCGGCCCGGTTACAATATCACAGGCAAAACAACAAACGAATCTGGTTGATATATATATCAAATGTGCCTGTGAGGCGGGGGAGCGATAGTGTAAGGGAGGGGGCGGAGAGAATGCCATTAAAGCAACCATCGGAGAGCTCGGTGTCATTCCCTGGGGATGAGCAGACCAAGCTGTGCATGATAGGGGAAGCAACAGGAGTTAAGCCCCCATCAATTAACATGTCTGAAATAAAAATGACAGAGGTGGGTAGATGGGCCTACAGCTCTGCAATGGCAAAATTGACCAATGATGCATAAAGGCAAATATCTCTTCTATGGTAGTTTTTACACTCTGACGATGTTAGCAGAAGCTAAGGAAAGCTACGTGGATAATATAATTTCAGTTCTGGAGATCACAATGCCTGTCTCTTCTTTTATAGCTGGAACTCGTATCTTTAGGATAGTTATATATATATATATATATATATATATATATATATATATATATATATATATATATATATATATATATATATATATATATATATATATATATATATATATATATATATATATATATATATATATATATATATATATATATATATATATATATATATATTTAGAATTTAGAATTTTATTAGAATTTGTAGGCCGCCCTTTTCCCTGAGGGGACTCAGGGCGGCTCACACAAAAACTGGGAAAGGGGAATACAGACATTAGGACAAAACATGTAATAAAATAGCAAGCAACAAACACTCATCATTCGGGCGGGGTAACTATCCTATCCCCAGGCCTGACGGGCGAGCCAGTTCTTCAAGGCTATGCGGAAGGCCTGGACGGTGGAGAGGGTACGAATCTCCACGGGGAGCTCGTTCCAAAGGGTCGGGGCTACTGCTGAGAAGGCCCTCCTCCTTGTATATATATATGTGTGTGTGTGTGTGTGTGTGTGTGTGTGTGTGTGTGTGTGTTTTAATTTGTGCTCATAAATAAATAAAGGGAGACTAGTATAGATCTATTTCAAGCTATTTAGCTCTCATCAGCTTGAATAAATAGCTTGAAATAGATCTATACTAGTCTCCCTTTATTTATTTATCAGCACAAATAAAAAAACCACAAATATAACAAAGGCAACAGTAAAAATATTGGGTTTCTGTCGTGATGGACTCTTGTGACGAGCCGATTGACAGATGATGGAAGCAGTTAGCTTCCTCCCATAATTGGGGCTTACCAGGGGTTGTGACACTAGATATCTATCTATCATCTATCTATCTATCTATCTATCTATCTATCTATCTATCTATCTATCTATCTATCTATCTATCTCTATCTCTATATCTATCTATCTATCTATCTATCTATCTATCTATCTATCTATCTATCTATCTATCTATCTATATATATATATATATATATATAAATTTATATGCCACACATCTTACTGTCAAACAACTATATATTTCAGATCCTTCAATTGGAAACTCAACCAAGAAATATGCTAAAAGTATTAAGTTAAAATATAGTATATTTTCTTGGTTTGGACTTAACATAACATGCAGACCCAATCCGTATTGAGATTGTAAATTCCATTAGGGAGAGGCTTTGCATCACCTGGGAATTTATTCCAGTTGTCTGATCTTACAACTTCTCTGTCTGATCCCAGTTGATCTCTTGATGATTCTTCCTAATTTATTTGAAACTAGAGAAAGAAAAATATGATCCTTTTTTTAAAGATTCCTACAGCTCTGCAAAGTTTTCTATGAGAGGAATTCTTACCTGCTGGATCACAAAATATCAATATTCTGTTCCTGATATTTTATAAGAAGTTTAAAAAACATTTTAAGGGTTAATATATTGCAATTTTGTTTTAGTTGTATAAACTATTTTAAGCAATTTTATAAGCAGATTTGGAAAATATCAAATATGTCTGTAAAGGAAAAATCTATGTCCTTCATGAAAAAGACTGAATATCTCCCCGTTTATGTAGCATCAGGAACGCCACCTAAATACCTTCATGGTAAATAGCATTTCAGTCATGATCCTCAGCTTGAGAAAGGAAGTGACAGGTGCAATTCCTGGCTTTACAAGATCTTTCTGGGCTCAGAAACTTTGCAAGCAACAGTAGACAAGAAAGTGATGATGTGGAGAAGAAAGACTACACACATTTTCTTGGAAGTAAGCCACAAAAACAGCCACTCTCAAGAATAAATGCACTATATTCACTAGTTCCATCCATCCATCCATCCATCCATCCATCCATCCATCTATGTATCATCTATCTATCGGTACAAAAGCAGTATTCACATATAATTTAAAGAAGTGCACAGACATTTTGTAAAAATGTCATAATTTAACATTATTCTAGTTTACATCTAGATGTTTGCATCTGTAATTTTTGAACTCTTTTCCCCATGGATAGTAACATTTATAGCATCTATTTCCATTTCAATTTCTACAACATATCACTATAATTCCATTATAAATCCTTAAAATATAACTTAGAGCAATTCAGTTTCTCAGATTATTTTTGTTTCATCTAAACTTTTTCTGCTGGAGTTTTTCTCTTTAAGCTCTTTTCTCCCTCTTTCAAAATAATTTTATTTTCATTAATGCTTGCAAGTCTGACTTTTATACAACCTACTTTGGGAATAATATAGTAACTAAAGGAAGACATTAATATCTCTGCATGATACTTTATTGTATAAAAAAAGTCAGACCCATTTCAAAAGTTGGCTGATACCTTCATAATGAGAACAGATGTGCAATGTAAAAAATCAATAAACATTTCTAAAATGCTTACAATCAATTATGTAGCTAATGCCTGTTTTGGATTTCTTTGCCTCTCTGAAACATAACTGGACTACCACTCCATTTTCATTAGATAGTGCATTAATAAAGCATCAGAGTACTTAAAACAGGAAGCGACAGAATATATCATCCCCATATAATAGCACTTCATTTGGAAGAAACTCTGAAAGAGCAGAGTGGAAAACAAGTTGAGATTTGTAATGTTGTAGCCCACATGTAAAATCTAATTTAATCCATGAAATCTCATTGGGTGTCTTCTCAGTTTAGCCTTTGTCACAAGCTTACTGAAAAGATTAAAAATAGTTAATCCAAGTATATTTCTTAGAGTTTCTTGGAGATTAATGGGATATTACAAAAATAATGCTACACAAAAAGATTTATTGTTTCCGAATAAAATGAAAATAAACCTGATGCTTTGCAGTGAACACAGTACCCAACTAATTCTAGCACTTGATGTTGCAATGTAAATTATAATATACAATGGGCAGCTTATTTATGCAATATTAAGTTTTATTTATTATTATTTAATATTAAACTCCAAGCCCAATACTCCCAATTCTGGAGGAGTTACAGAGCTTAACAACTAACTAGCAGCTGAAAAGAAAAGCTATTAGTATGCTAGTTTTATTTGTTCTTCAGATCTGTTAATAGAACACCTACACTTTGACAGCCTTTGTATTTTAATGTGATTCCAAGATGAGCCTTCATGTCCTTGTCCTAATTTGTAATTCTATTGCTATGAAAAGGATCAACTGAGTAAATATGATTTAATCTGCTGAACAGGATTACAAGACTTCTATTGTTAAGGAGATCTGAACTGGACATCATTTTCAATTCTGAAATACGACTTGACTAAATCTTGCCCCAACAAGCTAAGGGAAAACAGCTTATCCACTTACCAGAGGGGCTTTGTGTGTTTGGGGGGGGGGTGTTCTAATCCGGTATGTGTGAAGTAGGAACCCCACCACCCCCAGCATAAATGTGTAGATTACTCTGCAAGAATTCTAAAGCAAATCATTAGCTCTTAGAATAGATGTAAATACAGGTAATTTATATCATAGTGATGAGTGTGTGTGTGTGTGTGTGTGTGTGTGTGTGTGTGTGTGTGTGTGTTTAAGTCCAGGAACAAAAATGAAGCAAGTACACCAAGGGGTTTATGCCACCAACAGCCTGATCTATAATACTGATACTACCTTCCACACATGATTGCCACATGAAAGAATTTGCTTGCTTGCTTATATGCTATCAAGTCATTAATCAACTCTTAGCCACTATCCTCAATAGTTTTTCCCATTATGATTTGTCTCCAATCGGATCCTTCAGCTGTTCCACCTGTGTATTCATCAGTCTACCCCCTTGCAATCCATCTTCTTCTTTTCCTTCCAACTTTCCAAGCATGGGAGCCCGTCCCAGAGAGCGAGGTTTTCACAAAATGTGTTTTTAGTACATTAATGGGATCTGTTGCTTTTACATTTTCAAAAACATCACCATGAATTCGTTAATGTTTTAATTGCTTTGTGGAACAGGAATAATTACCTGGTCTCCTATTGGTATAAAATATGGAATTATAATGATCAAAATTGTTCTGCTTGTGGCACCACAAAGGGTAATCAAATTGCCACCCTGTTTCTTTAATGCTTCACCTGCAATCTAGGTGGGACAGACTAGAGCTTTTAAATAAATAGTTGTTCTTTCCCCTTTTAATCAAAGTTATCAATATTATGAGATTTTGAAATGGATAGTGCTAGTGTAAAGACAAAATTGGAATAAAAACAAAGCTTTTTCATTTTAATAGCAGCATATTTTAGATCTATTGTAAGATATTAAACTGCATATTTTTGGTACATCATGGACATTTTAATTTTAATTTAATCTTTTGGGGTTGATCACAAATAAATAATAACATACATAAGCACACTTTGGGGAGCAAGGTATCTGAACCAATTCATGGAAGACCTAAGTCTACTTACAACTGCTTGTAATAATTAATCAACAAAGAAACAGAAGTGGGAGTAAACTACTCAGTATACAACCGAGCACTGCAATGGAAAAAAAAACCAATCCGGAGGTATCTATGTTACCTTTCCTGACAACTTCATCTAATTGGTTCAAGTAGCTCATGCCGCCCACTTCTCAACAGGGCAAGGACCAGTAGTGGGATGTGGCCAAGGGGTTGGGGACCCCGATGTACAGTGTAGCCTCAATTCACAGAAAATGCACCACACTAAGCAATTATTTATTTTTATTCAGTGTGGCATAACTCTAAAATATTTCCTTCTCATTTCTAAAGTAGCAGAAGTTAGCAATAGCAATAGCAGTTAGACTTATCTACCGCTTCCTAGGGCTTTCAGCCCTCTCTAAGCGGTTTACAGAGTCAGCATATCGCCCCCAACAACAATCCGGGTCCTCATTTCACCCACCTCGGAAGGATGGAAGGCTGAGTCAACCCTGAGCCGGTGAGATTTGAACCGCTGAACTGCAGATAGCAGTCAGCTGAAGTGGCCTGCAGTGCTGCACCCTAACCACTGAGCCACCTCGGCTCTAGAGGATGTTTCTGACACTCAATCATGAATGAGATTCAAAGTGAAATTATCCACTAGGCTCAATTCCCTGGGGAGAAAGCCTGAAAAAGCAGTTTGGTTGAGGCTGTTTGTGTGCAGGGCTGAATGCTCTGTAGATAGACAAGCTTAAAGGTGATATATGTACCGCTGTGTCTATAAATGTAAGTGTATATCAGGGGAGAAAGAGGTTACAAAATTAATATGCTACCTTGAAACAGGTAGATCAATCTTCTCTAACAAGAACAGCTAAGAAGCATAAGCATTTTGAACTTTTAAACATTTAAAATATTTATGACATTTTTCATCAGATGTTTTATTTTGAGTATTTATACCTCTAAGGTTGAGCAAGGGTTTGTGAGCTGCACAGTAAGAAAACACAGAAAATACAAAATATGATGATGAGGATGATAATAATAATAATAATATGGCTGATTATTTAAAAGAAAGTCAAGAACATCTATTAATTGAAGTAAAGAACAAAAAATTACTGAAGGCCCAACAGATGAAACAAGAATACAGAAAAGATGTGATAAAATCAAGAATGGAGAGTTGGCAGAACAAAGCACTGCATGGCCAATTTCTGGAAAAAATAAAAGATAAAGTGGACAGTGAACAAACTTGGTTATGGTTAACAACAGGTACATTAAAGAAAGAAACAGAGTCACTAATCCTGGCTGCGCAAGAACAAGCTATCCACACAAATGCCATTAAGGGCAAAATCGAAAAATCCTCTGATGATGCCAAATGCAGACTTTGCAAAGAAGCTGATGAAACTGTTGATCACATACTCAGCTGCTGTAAAAAAATCGCGCAGACTGATTATAAATTGCGGCACAATTCAGTAGCACAAATGATCCATTGGAATTTGTGCAAAAATTATAATATTAAAACAGCAACAAACTGGTGGGAACATCAGCCTGAAAAAGTCACTGAAAATCAGATGGTCAAGATCTTGTGGGATTTCCGTATACAAACGGACAAAATACTGGCGCATAATACACCAGACATCACACTGGTTGAGAAAAATAAGGTCACAATCATAGACATCGCAATACCAGGTGATAGCAGGGTCGCCGAGAAGGAACATGAAAAAATCGCAAAATACCAGGACTTAAAAATAGAAATTCAACGATTATGGCACAAACCAGCAGTGGTAATTCCAGTGGTAATTGGCACACTGGGTGCTATTCCAAAAGCACTGGAATTACATTTAAAACAGTTAAAAATTGACAAAATCACCATCAGTCAAATGCAAAAAGCCGCACTGCTTGGATCTGCACGCATATTACGAAAATATGTTATGACGTCCTAGGCCCCTGGGTGGGGCCCGACTAGTAATCAATGCCAAATCCGGCGAAACAACTGGCCGCTGTGATACAATTGTATAATAATAATTATTATTATTCAGGGGAAAAATGAGGGTGACATTTTTGCAGGGATGAGCTAATGAACGTATGGTCACATCTGCCTCTGATAATCTTCTGAGGAGGATTTAGGACTTCCAGAAGATAGTGGGTTACCTGCCAGCTGTCAGAGAAGAGTTTAAAGCCATCATATCTTTGAGACAGAACACAGCTGAAGATGATGATGTAGTAAAATTCATTTTCTTCTCTCCTAAAAAAACAGAAGCAACTGAAGCTGCTGGAACATATTGCTAGCAGAATCAGGATTCCTCTGACACAGTAATCAGGAAATAAGTAAGGAGATGTCTGCCTATATGCTAACTTCTATTTGCAATTGAGACTTTCTCCAAATATCTCATAAACATATCTTAGGATCAACTTGTAGCCACCTTGAACACCTGTTTCAACTGGTCTGTTGCCAATGAATGAAAAAACATCAGCTATGAACACTATTTATTTTTAAATATTTTTATTTATGTTTGTTTGTTTGTTTATATATTACAGACCAATCTCTTTATGTTGCATCACCTGCAAAGTCATGGAATCAGTCATAAACCAATCTATTACCCTTCACTTAGAAATGAACAACATACTCTTAACAATTTGGTTTCAGGAAAAAATTATCCTGTAATCTACAACTCCTATACTGCAAAAACATATGGACTACAAAACTCAATCAAGGCAAAGCAACAGATACAATTTACATAGACGTCTGTAAAGCTTTTGATTCGGTGGTACACAATAAACTACTTCTAAAACTAAAATCTTACGGCATCTCTAGAGCCACGCATAATTGGATAGCTGTGTTCCTGTCAAACAGGCAACAAGTGGTCAAAATAGGTATAGTGCCCTATCAAATCCTGTACCTTGGGAGACACCAGCGGAGTCTCCCATGACAGTGTTTTAGGACCAACACGCTTTATACTTTACATAAATGACCTTTGCGATCATATTGCAAGCAAGTGTGTTCTCTTCGTTGACTCTGTAAAATTATTTAACACCACCGACAATGCTGCCACTCTTCAGAAAGACCTTGACTATGTGTCAGAATGGCCGAACAATTGGCAATTTCAAATCTCAACCAACAAATGCTCTGTCTTACACGTTGGCAAAAGAAATCAGAACACCAAATACAAGCTGGGTGGGCAGGAACTTGTAGGCAGCCCTCACTCTGTCAAGGACCTTGGAGAACTCATATCTAACGGTCTAAGTGGGCCAGAGCCCACTGTAAGGACATTGCCAAGAAGGCATGAAGAGCTGTTGACCTAATCTTGCGTAGCTTCTTCTCTGGTAATATTGCACTGCTAACCAGAGCATACAAAACATCTGCTAGACCAATTCTCTAATACAGCTCATCTGTCTGGAACCCACACCGGATATCGGACATTAATACAATTGAGCGAGTCCAGAGATATTTCATGAGAAGAGTCCTCCTCCGCTCCTCTGCTCGCAGCCGAATCCCTTATGCCTTCAGACTTGAAATTTTGGGTTAGACAACTTTGAACTATGCTGCTTTCGGTCTGACCTAAGCACAGTACATAAAATTATCCACTACAATGTCCTACCTGTCAATAATTGCTTCAGCTTCAACCACAACAATACAAGAGCACACAATAAATACAAATTTAAGGCAAACTGCTCTAAACTCAATTGCAGAAAAGAGGGCTTCAGCAACAGAGAGGCCAATGCCTGGAATGCACTACCTCATTCTGTGTGGTTTCTTCCCCAAATCCCCCTTGGACTGCCTGCTATCGACCTCACCCCATCCCTAAGAGGTCTGTAAGGGGTGGGTGTAAGTGCCCCGTGCCCACCATCCCTGTCCTAATGTTTGTTTTTATTCATATCCATTTCATGTATCCAAAACCAGGTTTATACTTATATGTGTTATATAATACGTGCTTGATGAAATAAATAAAATAAACTATCAATCACAGGTTATTGTTTGGGCCTCTACACTTGGTTTCTGTTGGCAACATTAGACGGCGACGCCAACATTGTTTAACTGAATTTCTGACTCTATTTAATTATTGCAATCCTAAAACGGGATGCATTTATTATGGGAGATATGAAGGCTGGGGGGGGGGGAGAGCAAATGTATCCCCTCTGTGCAACTGTGATCGTTTTTTCTTTCTTTGCTCTACTAATTGGCGGGAGGGAGGGGGGGGGAAGGGATATTCCGAACAATATGTTTTTGGTCCTTGATTCCACAGTCAATGTGCAGTTCGTTTCAACACAACTTTCCTGAAAAACAGGGCTGGTAAATGATATAATTAGAGAAAAACATGAATCTTTGGGTGCTGAAATTGCCTTTCTGGATGATGGGCAACTAGTGCTCATTCCATGGGTGGAGACCACGGCAGATCCTGCCAGTTAAAATTCTTCTGACTGTTTTAGACAGCAACTGTTAAGGAGCAAAAACCAGCCAACTTGCTCCACCTAGATAGAGCTTAAGAGAAAAAGTGAACTCTCTTGAGCGGGGATTGTATCAAGTGTTTTTACCTTAATAATATTTATTCTAAGACAGAGTAACAGATATATTAGTTTATTTAGATAAATGGTTATTGTGCCGCCTGTGTTAAGGCAGAGCAGAAAATCCACAGATCATCTTATTTGTGCTGCTAGAAGTACTATAAACATCCTCAGATGTCAGCTATAAAAGCATTGCCAAGGATTTTGTTATAAACAGCACAGAGAACCTGACAAGTTATTTTATTACCAGCCCCATTTTTCAGTTATAAGTTCTTAGTATTAAAAAATACATATTTAGTCACAAATCTGAAATGGCACACTTATTTACAAAAACCTACAATGGCTGCCTGACAAGTATTAATTCTTTAATAGGTAACGGAATGGGAAGAGAGAGCATGGCAAGCGACACCATTAAGGGAGAGTCTTTTTAGCAAAGAGAACATCAGAGGTGTTTTACAGTAAGTTTTGTGGTGTTCTGAGACAGAATTATAAGGAGGTAAATATCAAAATGAAGGTATAGGAGATTACAGGCACAAAATTCCTGACAAAGGCAAGAGTCTGGATTTCAAAAATAGCAGAGAACATAAAACTGTGTTTGCATTTCCTGATTAACTTAACCCCATTTTCTGAATTCACAGCTAAATAGGAACCTATTCGTTGCTCGGTTGACTCCCTCAGTGTAAAAGCTTGGGCATTCTAATTCATGTTTACCACACGAAGGCCCACCATGTCTTCTCTGCTCTTATCACAACGGTAGCTAAGCTGGCCAGGGCCCTGTTGGAGTTCTGAGTAAGGAGGACAACTATGAGCACTAAACTAGGCAATTGCCGGCAAAGTTGCTTCTCAGGGAACAACTTAGTTCAGTTATCTAGGAAACATTTGAGTTGTTGATCCTGAGGAAGCGGCCAGGGTCCCTGTCACTGTGAGTTCTGCTCCTTGAACTCTGGACTTACGTCCTTCCTGAATGGTCAAGGACTTCCGGGAAGTTGCATGTGGTTCGGTCCAAGAGGTTAATGCTTCTATGTGGGAGAAAGATGCCTTCGGGGGAGGGGTGCCTCCTTCTCAAGAGTCCATCGTTTGACCCAATTGTATTAGACAACTTTTTAAGGAGGGTTATAGAGAAGATGGTGGGGGGGGGGAGGGATGAGATGGATTATCCAGACCCTTTCCATTTGTATTCAGGCTAGATTAAAGTACCAAGATAAGCACAGGCTGCAGTTGTGGATGGCCTTTGGGTGCCTCAAGATGGAAATGATGTTTCCATACTGGTCCTCCTTCTCTTGGAGGCTATCAATATCAACTATAGCATTCTGGATTGATTCCAGGGGCTGGGACAGTTTTGCACTGGTTCTCTTCCTTCTTTAATGGCCAGCTCTAGTTAGTATTGATAGAATAGAATAATAAAGTTGGAAGGGACCTTGGAGGTCTTTTAGTCCAACCCCCTGCTTAAGGCAGGAAGTCCTATACCACTTCAGACAAAAGGTTATCCAACATCTTCTTTAAAACTTCCAGTGTTGGAGCATTCACAACTTCTGGAGGTAAATTGTTCCACAGATTATTTGTTCTAACTGTCAGGAAATTTCTCCTTAGTTCTAAGTTGCTTCTCTCCTTGATTAGTTCCCACCCATTGCTTCTTGGCCTGCCCCCAGGTGCCTTGGAGAATAGCTTGACTCCCTTTTCTTTGTGGCAACCCCTGAGATATCAGAACGTTGCAATCATGTCTCCCCTGGTCCTTCTTTTCATTAAACTAGACATGGTAGTCAGGAAGAAGTCCACCACCTTTGAAGGAGGCGGAGGCCAACCTCCATTTTGACTTCATGTGCGGCTGCAAGTGACGGAGCCGCAACAGACGGTGTGAGGTCACGTTAGATGCTAAGGCCCGGGAGGCAAACTTGGCTGCATTGAGTGAAGCGTCAGCCGAATATTCTATAGCCGCAATTATCTTATTAAGATTGTGCCTCCACCTGGACCCTGTTGAAGCGGGATGAGCTCTCAGCTGCTCAGCCACAGTAGCTGAGGAAGAAGCCCTTATGGGCCAAGCGGCGGCTTGGTGGGTTTTCTGGCGGGCTTTCTCTGCCTTTTGGTCCTCGGCTTTGAGCCCCTCAAGGAGGTCAGCGGGAAGGACCGAACTGGAGGTAAGAGAGATAATTGGGGTATCCACCTGTGGCAGTTGCAACAAATCGTCTTATTTGCTCTCCACAGAGAAAAGATTTTTGTCTACCCCGCTGGGATTGGTCAGGGAGCCCGGTTGGGCCCACTGGCGCTGAATCGCATTGACAAACATGTCCGGCACCGGCACTAGTTCCAGTGCCGGGGTGGTCTCATCAAAAAGCCCTTCCTTCAGATCCTGAGAATCAGAGATGTCAGTGGAACCCTGGGTAGTAATACCCAATTGAGTAGAAGCCTTGGCCTTATGCAATATTGACTTCAATATGGAAGGGCGGAATAAGACAGTAAAGGCAGGTTTTTCAGGAGGAGGATTCTCATCCTCTGAAAACTCCTCTGCTCCTCTGCATTGTCCTCCTCCAGGACAGATTCCTCTGTGGCGATAGAGCTGCCTGGAGAAGGAGCACCTTGTACCTGATCCCAGGCTTGGACAGGCTTCTGGGTAGTCTTGGCAGAAGCGGCTTTGGAGGCCTGGAGCTTCTTTCGAACACCAGCCTCTATGCCCCTCTCAATGGCCCGTTCAGTGGCCCTTTGCATCTGAGAGGACAGGTTGGGGCCCTGATCCTCAGGGGATCTTGATGTTCCCGCCCCCCCCCCCCTGTCAGCCTGTCTAGAGGGAACTGGGTTCTCTTCAAGAGTAGAGCAGCCAAAAGGGCATATTTCTTCCTGGATGGGGGAAGACTGTCCAGGGAAGCTGCAGCTGAAGAGGCTTGAAATTCCTCCTCCATAACTGGGGGAGAATTATACTCCCTTGGAGAATCCTGGGGGGAAAACCTCTTGAGGGCAAGAGGCAAGGGACTAGGATCCCTAGATGGCTGTCCAGATGAAATGGACAGCCTTATGGCCCTTTCAAAGGTCTTTTCTGGAGCCCTCTGCCTGCGGGCCTCAGCCTTGGATAAGGCCTTGCCACCTCTGGGGTTGGGGGTCCCTTCCCCTTTAGTGCCCCCGATCCCCTTTTCCACCTCGGGTGGATCTGGCCTACTGCGTTTCGATGAGGGTTCTGGATTGTCCTCTGGCGCCCTCTTGCTTCTTTCAGCCATGATGTCTCCGCCTGTAGGCTCTTCAAGGCTGCAAAAGCAGGAGGCCTGGCACAGGCGCGAATCGATAGAAGCTGCATGCCTCGCAGAAATGTCCTCCGGACGGGAGTATGACCCGAGGGCCAAAGCTTTCCCAAGCCGCTCGCTGTAGGTCTTCTTGGGGGAGGAAGCCTTGCCGGAACCCCGAACTAAGGCTAACCCCTCCCTCGCGGCTATCTGCTTGCTGAGAGCAAAAGCGTGGTAGCTGCGACGGCCGGAGCTTGAAAGCGCCCCAAAACGGCTTCAAATTGGCCACCGCGCGTCTTCGGACGATAAGGGAGCTGCCAGATGTATTATGGAGCCTCCGCCAAGATCTCCGGGCGATAAACAATCAAATGACAGCTGGGGGGGGGAAGGAAGTCTCCTGGCACCCCCACGCTCGCCAGCCGCCGCCGGACAAGCGCCCCAACGAACCTCGGCTCCGTTAGCAAACTGAGAGCCAGGAATCTCTGAAGTCCTCTCAGCAGTTTAACAGGAACCTCGTTTTAAAGCGTAATTTTTCTCCTGATTACGATGATGACGAAAATAAGAAAATCTCTATCTAACTAGGAGAATCCCAGTCTATTCACCCAAAAAATGAGGAATTCCCCAAAAACGCGTCCGAACTGGGCTGGACTGAGTTTTTGAACTGGTCCTCAATGAGGAGAGGAGGCGTGGCTAAGAAAATGAACTCAGTCCTTGGGCGAAAGGACTGAATTTAACCCATGCTTGGACTCTCCACGCAGCGCACAGGAGGATGAACAGTCAGTACTAAGCCATGTATTTAATCAGAAACAAGGTTACAAATTAGGATCTGTGCAGCTCAATTCAGAGATGATTTCAAATGTTGGATCGGATGCTTTCTACCAAACCCCCTTTTGTATTCTCTCTCTTGCTTGCCACATTGCAAATACCCATTACTTGGAAAATTAAAAGTCTGTAATTCCAGCTACTAACTGTCAATTGGAGGTCATTTTATCAGATGCTCTGCCAACCTAGTTATTAATTACTAAGATACTAAATTTACCTGATACGGCCAGACTTCCACCCGGTTGGGATCATCTGTGAACCAAGTAATCAATCTTCTAGTAAGAATAAAAAAATATTGAAACAACAAAAAGATACAAATCATATTTTAGCCCAAAACAGGCTTGGATATTCTGGAAGATTCATCAGATGTTTTTCTTTTCTTTCATATCCAATTACCCTTTTGCAACACCTGACCACTATCTGGTTTTGCTTTCTCATTTCTCTTTCCTTTTCTGTTAAGCTGCCCTTTCTCACATCCAGCGTGCTATTTCTCCACAAAGGAGGGAGGGAGGGAGGGAGGGAGGGAGGGAAGAAGGGAGGGAAGAAAAGGTGCCTCTTTCCTTAGGCTTTGTGTGTGTGTGTGTGAAAGAGAAAGTGCTGCTGATGCTACGGTGGCTGCAGCCCCTTCCATGCTAAGCACAAGTCCCCCTGCCCGAGAGGAATGATGGGAAACCCTGGGCAATTCAGTACTTTCCTTGAACAGTAGAAATTATTTGTCTCTTTAAGACCAGGCAATTTCCCCATATGCGAATCTTGTGTAATATTTATAACTGCAAAGTGGGAAGACCCCTTTCTCATGCAGATCAGCCCAGACTTGGACAAAGGCACCAATTCTGTGACACCCGAGAGCTTCAACAGGCCAGTCAAACAAGCAGCTGCCCACTGTGAAAATCCATCAGATCTCACCGAGTAAATGCTCAGTGTGGGAATAGACCAGAAATGTTCCGCTATTAGCCCAGGATGTGGGCTGGAATGAAAGAAGCTTAATAGAGCAGTTTAAAGAGAGACTCTCGGGTGAAACGGAGGACAAAGTCATTTGTTAAGGCACCCCAGAGGCTTCATCCGCTCTACTAAAAATATATATTTAGTTTTCTACCGATTCCTCTGTTTTGATATTGTCTTTTGAAGTTGGCCTGTTGGACACTGTCCCTTTTTTTCAGACGTTGTCTAAATCCAGAACGTGGAGTCATTTGGGGTGTTACATCAGAGGAGGCAGAGCCTGATATGAGATCCTTCTTTTATTAGCTACAATTCATGCTTGTGTTCCAACAGTTTCAAGAAATCTCTAGAGAGATTTCAGCTGTTCACATATTCAAAAAAAAAACCTCTCATTTTCCAATCATGGATGATAACTGGTTCAGAAACGCGTATTTTTAGACAATAACAGATGACCCTTTAAATTTGTCTGACTCTGTCAAAGCAAAATAGCTGAATAGCTGTAGGAGGACCAGGAAACGGAATGGTAGAAATAAGCAGTAAGCTATGGCTATTTTATTTGTCTCTAGCTGGTCTTTATTAAGTGGAATGTCAAATTTTAACTCTGATCCCAGTCAGACAAACTTCTTACTTCACATTTGCCTTGACATAATTTGCAATTGATTATCATAGCAAAATGAAGTATACTATAGTATCCCTTTTTAACATTGTGGTTTGTGGAGAGAGAGAGAGAGAGAGGAGTCTGCAATGTATAAAAACTACAAAATATGCTAGGAAAGCAATCCAGCAGGCATTTATTTGGGCAATAAGAAACAAATGCTCTTGTAAATCTTTTGGCAGCAATAAAATAACAACAACTATAAGTATAAGTATAATATTCTATGGGAGAAACTACAGTAGTAGAGGTGTAGGAATAATGGAAAGGTTTTGATTGTTTTGGCACAAGGGTACAGTAAACGCAGCTGGCTAGAAGAATAGCTGGAGACCTCGGAGGTTTGTTATTTTGATAGTTGTCTAATGGTGAAAATTGCTTTCTGTTGCTGAAATTTTCACTTGATTATCCAAGCAGTTTGGCAAAAGCTCATCTCAATTATATCTGATGCCAACACGGTGTTTCCACTGGTATTTTTACCTGGGGGTTTGGCCCAGGTTTTATCAAGGGGGCTACTCCGTTAATCCCCTGCGCTTCTTTTTTGTTCAGCTGGCAGAACGAAGGGAATGACAAACCCTGAGAAATGGCATCCCAGACACACTTGTTTTACTGCCTGTCATGAGAACAAATTAATAATTGCCAGGGAGTGGAAGTGCCTGGTAAGTTGCTTTTATTTCTCTCTCCCTCTTCAGGGTGGAAAGCGTCACAAATCATAGCATTTAACTGGAAGGAAGATGATACTGATTTGAAGACAGTAAAATGATATTAAAAGAACACAGCCAAAAACCCAACACACAGCGCCCAGTCTGATCACTTTAGGACTGCTGATTGCCAACCTCTCCATGCTCCATGTGGGGCTGCTACCTGAGCATTGCCCAGTGGAAATCATGCCGCCAGTGCAGGCGGTTCTGGATGCTGCTGGCATGGCACATGCTGAGTGAGATGCCCTGGGCACCAGTTTGCTTCCAGGTCTGTTCAAGTTCAATTGCCATCTTTAAAGACCTTCACAGCATGGTATTAGGTTACCTGAGAAACCACTTTATGGATTTCATAGTTTTTTATCTGTAAGTATACACATTTAATCAATAAAACTTTGATTGATCCAAGAAATGTGATTCCTCTCTCTCTCTCTCTCTCTGTGTGTGTGTGAGAGAAAGAGAGAGAGAGAGGCAGAGAGAGAGAGGCAGAGAGAGGCAGAGGGAGAGAGAGAGGGGGGGAGAGAACAACCACTTGTGGCAAATGGCAAAACTGTAAGATGTGGATAGTCTGGTGTTTTAGGTTTACAGTTATTTGCAAATGGAAGTATTGAAAGAGGCCAGGAAGTAGGCAAAATCTGCTGCGTGCCATCATCGTGCTCCGTCTGGGTAACCTATCCAACAAATTCACTAAGATGAGCGATTGAAGCAGAAGTACGTAATGAGGAAGATAAATGTTTAGACTAGGAGGAAACAATGGAAAACCAGATGCATTTTCAGCATGGCTGGATGCTGCAGGCAAAGTCTCGAAGATTGGTCTGTAGAAGAATGAGAAATGATCTAAAGCTTCTTCAATGGCCATGTGGATGGAAGAAATCTGGCACAAAGCCTGACGTGATTTCCAACAAAACTGGGGAGTGGCTGTTCCTGCTATTATTGGCAGTTTGCTAGAGTGCTTGTAAGAGGCTTTAGGGAGACCCAGTCCATCTTTTACAAGTAGCTGAGAACTTTGCTCTTGGGGGTGGGGGGTGGGCAGAGGGGGAACAGAAACTCCTAGAACAGAATAGGGTGAGGAGGTATTTGGTCGCAGGCATCCATATACTCCCTAAGAAAGGAAAGCTGGACAGAGCCATGGCATGAGGGGTTATGAGCAAACAGAGCCACAGATAAAAGGAACCTGTTGGACGTTCCAAGCAGAATCTTCTGTCCTACGTATTGTGTCATAAGTCTTCCTCATTCTTCCAACCAATTGTGGGTCACCTGTAGAAGGTAGGTGAACATCTGACAGTTGAAGCAACCTTCAAAGCTAAAGCTCTCAAAAATCAGACGATTAAGGAAATAGAGATTTCACAAAACGCTTTGAATAAGCAGACAAGTGGAGAGGAAGGAACAGCATGATTCTTTTTAAAATGCTGTTCCAGTACCTTAAGAAATGCAAAGAAGTTCATGAAGAAGTTCATGCACCAGTATTTCTTCATAATTATTGCTTAGAAATATATCTATGCTATAAAGCAGTGATGACTAACCCTTTTCTGGCTCCCGTGCCAAAAGCAGGGGGAATGCAGGGGGGGGGTCATGCGCAGGCGTGCCACACCCATAATGCTATGCGTGTGAGGGCCCCCCCGCTTCTGCAGTCCCCCCCCCAGGCTCCAGAGGCTTTCTAGGACGGGCTCTTTCATATAACTAAATGAGTGCAGGAAAACCTCATATACTATCCACAAATTATCTTCTCTTTCAAAATAATTTTGAAATCAAATTCTCTTTCCTCAAATTGAATTAGAATCAGAAGAAATACAGACGAAGACCTGCTTGGTATTCTTGCAACTTGATGTCCATCGGATAAATGCAACTGTCATGATTCCAGGCAATTTTAAAAAAAGATCTTGGTAATATTGTTATGATTGCTTGTTTCGAAATGTTAGTTCACTTTTTGAAGGCACTCTGACAAAATAGGATTTCCAAAGCTCTTAGACAAAGCAACAACGTAATTTATATCTGTCAAGATTCCTGCTGAATGAATGGTGCAGAAGAGACACAATTCCGGCATTGAATATCAATTGCAAAGATTTTTTCCCTTTAAAAATCCAGTCCTGTTATTTTGCTTTTAGACGTTAAAATATCCATCAGATGTAGAAGGTCTTTGAGAAAGAAAACCTACAGAACAGCATTTCTCTCAGACATTTAAATGACACTTTTCTTTTGGGCATCTCAAAGTCTATTAAAACATCATAGCTATTGAAACAAGTCCTGGAGTCCACATACAGGTAGAGGTATTTTTCCATTGACAACATTTAGTAATGTATGTAATGTATGTATGTATGTATGTATTTATGTATGTAGTAATTTTCCTTTAACAACCATATATACTTTATTGTCAGTGTACTGACTGGGTCAATATACTTTTTACCCAATGCTAACATCAATAATACAATTAAATATACCTAATCTGTGTCTAACCTTAATATATACATTGTAATTAGATTCTTTCATATATCACTGTATATAATACTATTTACCCAATTTGTACTCATCTTCCCCCATTTTGTTGTGTTTCTCCTACATTCACACCTTTGTCTTTAAACAGTACCATTCTCTCTTTATGATTCTTTATCGCTTTCCCCATAAATATATTTAAACATCAATAACATTTCCTCATACATCATTCCAATATCTCATTTTTTGAGAAACACCAATAGAACCAATTAGTAATAAGGTTTAATCAGTCCCGGAATTATATCTCTTAAGTCCCCTGAATTTATTATTGGTTCAGTGACGATTTGGAGTTGCAACGGGACTGAAAAAAGTGCTTATGGCCATTTTTCCTACTTACGTGAGTGGGGCAGCGTCCCCCGTGGTCACGCGATCATCATCCAGACGCTTGGCCACCGGTTCTTACTCTCCCAGGGTCACGTGATCCACCTTTTGCGACCGTCTGACAGGCAAAGTCAACAGAGAAGCCGGATTCACTTAGCAACTGTGTTGCTAATTGCAGTGATTCACTTAACAAGGTCACACAATGGAGTGAAACCCACTTAACAATGCTTAGCAACGGAAATTTGGGACTCAATTGCTATTGTAAATCAATGACTACCTGTATTTCCCCCCCCCCCAAGTTACTGAAATAATTGTGACTTATCAAATATATTCTATTCCAGGTTTTTTTATAAGTGTTTTTATTACGATGTTATTTTACGAGATCAATTTCTTTTGTTTTTATCCTGATTTGTGGAGGGGAAATTGTATGCCACTCAGAATCGGTTGTGGTAGGGACGCCCTGTGGATGAATAAATGCCTGAGTGCCTCCCTCCCTCCCTCCCTGAGAACAGTAAACACTTAAAGGCTGGAAAAGGCATCTGTCGCAAGCTGCCCCAGAGCCCACTTCTATAATATGCAAGTTCTCTTTCTGCTTTCCAAGTTACTGATTCTATTGATCGGGGCTCATGAGCTTCCAAGGAAACCCAGCCTTCTCCAAACAAAGTCAGGCAAGTCCACTCTTCCAGGCTTTTCATAATAAAAGTAAACAGAGAAGCTTATATTATACTGACAGCTAGTAAACAGTGAACATTTCTAATCAAGACATTAAACAATAGCACCAAATGGTCAAAGGCTGTTTATACAATTCTTCAGTATATATTTATATTTGAGGGAGTGTAAGCACATAAAATTTAAGCAGTGGCAGTGTGGGCAAACGTACTGCACGGATATGAAATGTATATTTGCATATGATATATGCAGATTAAAGATAATCTTTGACATATGGCCAGCAATGACTGTTCAGTGTTATAATACCGTGTTTCCCTGAAAATACGACATGTCCTGAAACTAAGGCCATGCCACATTTTTCGGTTGGGCAAAAATATAAGCCCCCCCGAAAATAAGCCCCCTGGACAATCCACCCCCCGGGCCAGGCAGAGCACCACTCACCGACCTAGCAGTATCCCGATGGTGCCAAGTCGTGGGAACGAGGTGGGGGCAAAGACGCTCGCATTGATTGGCACATTCGGGATACTGCTAGGTGGATCAGCGGTGCTGTGCCCAGCTGGAGAGGGGGGGTTGCCGGGCGGCTGCTCTCTTACCCTGGGAGTAGGCTCTGCCGGCAGCCAGCCCTCAACCATAGAGGGTACTCCCAGAGCGGCAACTGCCGGGAGACTCGGCATCCTACCTCCGTGCTTTCAAAGCTGCAGAAAAAGCCATGCGGCGGGCGGTGGCAGCAGCGGAGATGCCCTGGCTCTGCAGGGAGAGTTAGGCAAGGGCATCATGAGCCTGGGAGTCACGCGAGCGAGGAGAGGAAAAGCCGCTCGCACAACCCCCCTCTCCAGCCATGCAGAGCCCCATTCACTGGCCTAGGGGTATTCTGAAGGCGCCGAGCAGCGGGAGCCGGAGGGTGGCGAACAGGCACTCCCGTGGCTTGGCGATACCCCTAGGTCAGTGAATGGCGCTGTGCCCAGCTGGAAAGGGGGGGTTGCCGGGCAGCTGCTCGTGAGCCTGCTCACCTTAAGGCTGTTCAATCCTGAGGCTGTGCCCGGCTCTTCGGGAGCCACTCGCAAAAGATCAGCCTCCCAGCAACCCAAAACAATAAGTTTGTACCGTTTCAGAAGATGAAAAGATCTTCATTTGTTCATATTATTTATTTATTTATTTATTATTAAAACTTGTATGCCGCCCACTCTCGGAAGACTCAGGGCGGCTTACAAATAAGAAAGGGGGGGGGTATAAAAAAATAAAAACAACAATTAAAAACTCAAGAACATTCATAACTTAGGATGGGGCTGGATAATTCAACAGCCCCAGGCCTGCCGGAACCGTGACCCGTCAAAACCGCGGTCCACTAAAGCGCGCCCGATCAAAGCGCGTACGTGACATCATCAGCAGCGCGACAAATAAAATTAAAAATAAATAAAATTAAAATAAAATTAAAGCAAGCCGATTCACATAAAGGTAAGGGTTAGGTTTAAGGTTAGGGTTAGGGTTAGGTTAAGGGTTAGGGTTAGGTTTAGGGTTAGGTTAAGCGTTAGGGTTAGGTTAAGGGTTAGCGTTAGGTTAAGGGTTAGGTTTAGGGTTAGGTTTAGGGTTAGGTTAAGGGTTAGGCTTAGGCTTAGGGTTAGGTTTAGGGTTAGGTTTGGGGGGGGTTAGGGTAAGGTTTTCGCGTTAACTTTAAATTTACCGCTCACAGCGTGCCGTTTTTGTCGCGCTGTGATGACGTCACATACGCCCTTTCGTCGAGCGCGCTTTAGTCTACCACAGATTTGTGGTGGAACCTGCCGGAACAGCCAAGTCTTGGTTGCTTTGTGGAAGGCCGGGAGGGTAGTAAGGGTCTGGATCTCAACGGGGAGATCGCTCCATAGGGCCGGAGCAGCAACAGAGAAGGCTCTCCCCCGGGGGGTCGCCAGCCGACATTGGCCGGCAGATGGAATCCGGAGGAGGCCCAGTCTGTGCGATCTAATAGGTCTCTGGGAGGTGACTGGCAGGAGGCTGTCTCTCAGGTACCCAGGTCCGATGCCATGTAGGGCTTTAATTCATATTTAGTTTTGTCTATCCAACGTGAATAAAGACTGTTCCTGCCCTCTTTTAAAAGGTGGACTGTTTTACTCATGAGTAAGTGGTTACTCACTGCTTGTGAAGGCCGGGTCAGAACAATAGCTTGGGAAATGGTGCTTTACGTAAAACCCTTCTGGCTTTAAAAATGTTGCATTGTCTCCCCCCCCCCCACTCTACGTGGTCACATGACCCCCCCCTTTCAGGTGTTTGGCAACCAGCTAAAGTTTAAGACTGGGTGAAGCATCCTGTGGTCACATGACTGTGATTAGCTATTGGGGGGGGGGCTGGTTTCTGGCAGTTTTTGTCAGTTTCTGCAGAAAAAATGCCCGTTCAGGAAAATGGATTTAGGCTTAAGACCATAGGACTCACCTGACACCTGCTGTAAAAAGTGTCACAAAATTGGGTCCAGGGACATGGATGCCAGAACATACCACAAATGTCCGGTCCCAATTCTGGTCTTCAGTTTAGAATTGTATATATTTATTTGTTTTTGCATGTGCTGGAAATGTCAAGAACATGTGACCTCTGGAATATCCTATAATTACAATACAGTACTAAAATTATCATGTCTGCTGGTAACCTTCAATTGAGTGAAACTAGAAAGGAAAACAATTATTGAACTAAGGTAACTCAAATGAGCTAATTTATAGCTCATGCCAGGACCCATGATTCCCCTTGCAATACAGTTTTGCCTTCCAGAAACTACACTTCCCAGAAACCCATCTGTTGCATGGCAGAAGGGAGGAGGAGAGGAACCATATCCCCACTCTCTTTCCCGCATCCCCTGCACCCGATTTGCTGGTGACAAGGCCAAACAGATGAGCACAATTGGTGGTTGGGAACGGAGACTGAAATTTGAAATCTCTTTAGCAGGGGTGGAGGGCGAGGGAAAGATGGAGAGCAACATGCCTGCTGGAGTGGGGGCTGGCTGGGGGACACAGACCATTGACAGGTGTCTTCTGTTCCTCTCTGGGAGGAGATGCCAGGTTGGGGAGCAGGGATCAGGTTTTCCTCATGGTCATAGCTCCCTTTGATACCTCCCAGCGGAACGGCAGGGTATTTGCAGGTCAGCCAGAAAGGAGAGATTTCCAGTGCTGCCAGCTTCCTACAAACAACAGGAGATGGGGAAATCCAGGAGGAGTTGGGAGTCTCTCCCACTCCCACTGCTTCTTTGCCTGCCAGTAGGCCTTCTGTTTCTCTGGGTAAGGAAATGTCTCTGAAAGGCTGACCCAACAGGTCACCGGTTGTCTACCTGTCAAACAAAGGGTCGAGACAATTAGCCCGGCCCTGGAGGTTCAAGAATATTGCAATCTTCATTATGACTTTGTCCCTACCCCCCCCCCCCCAATTGTTCTAACAGTCATTGGATTCCCTAACCTATGGGGCATTACAGAATTATGTTGAGGATGCCTGTCCATTATTATAAGAACTGTAATTCATTTATCGCTCCTGTAATATAATATAGCAACGTTCAGGAAACATTTTGTTCAGTTATTGACTCTGTTAACTATTAGTGCAAAGCAAAGGACAGAAAAGGAGGAGGACTGGGTGGGCTCAGATCCAATACAGCAAAGTTATCACTTGTTTTATAATCTAGTAGTAAACTCCATTTTTGCAACTGAATTTAATCTACTCATTAAATCCCATTCTACTCAAAGATAATTACTCCCATATAAATCTTTTTTTAGGCTGGAATGTTGCCAGAGCCGTAAGATTTATACCTTAAATTTATTAAGAATAGTAAGCAGGAGTATCCCAGGGCACCAAAGCTGGAGCTCTCTGTTCTAGGGAGAAATCCCAAAATAGGACAACAGATATTAAAATAGTCACTAAAATGACAAAATACATGTAGAGCTCAACGATATAATACAAACAATCATGGTTATACTCAAGAGTTACAGCTAATGTTTAAATCTCATTTAAAGCATTAATATAAACTGGAAAAAATGTTTTTTTTTCCAAACTTACCATAATTTTTCAAATACAATTTCTAAGTGTATTTAACCAACAGTGGAACATTTAGAAATCATACAAATTGATTTCCTAATCTGTCCATATGGCTTCATTATGGTATAATTACTCTTACACCATGGAAAATCCATCTCTCTCTCTCTCAACCACCTGCATTTTTGGGATGAAGAGTCTTATCAGCAAGATGTTCTTCCAACTCAATGGAATCTCTCTCTAATGTGGGATTTGGTGGGTTCTTCTATCAGTTTCCTTAAAGTAGCTGACCAGTCAAAATTCTGGCAATGTGTTTATTATTAGCCAAAGTAGCTGTAGAGGATATAAAGGGTGGCCTTGAGAAGCAGAGGGAAGCCGTGTTACCAGGGCAACTGTCAAAGCAAGGTGGCTTTGGCCCATGCCAAAAAAGTGGCTTCCAAACATTTCTCAGACAGCTTCCCCTCTCTCTCACGTGAAAATAAGATGGGAAGGAGGGGAAACACATTCAGCACATCTGCAAGGTTCTTTATTCTAATAAAAGTCATCTTAAGCAAGAGAGTTTCCAGGTCTTCGTCTGATCTTACAGGGCGGCACAGCTTCAGTGCAAGTCTTCAGTGCAAGTATCTCCAACCTAGGCAAGACACAACTGCACTACACACTTCCTTGTATGTTTCTCTAATGTAGCTTTAACTCTGCCAAATAATTTATGCAGCACATTCCTGATATAATGCTTTAAGCAATCTGACATATAACTAGTGGTGCCCTTTTGACCCAGAGCACACAGAGGAAATTGCATGTGAAAAAGTCCCGTATTGTGTAAACAGCCACACAGTTCCTTTCTCTTGGCAGGAGACTAAGAAGAAGTTTAGCCCAGTGGGAGAAGTTTACTTCCCACAGTGAACATTTTTTCGTTTGTTAACCCAGTGCAGCCTTGACCCAAGGACCTACTGATAAGCCTCTAGTGTTAGGGTCCACCTGTAGGGCAACTAAGCCTGAATGACAGCCTATCAATCTCCACTTCATTGTTACTCTACTACCTAGTGCAGCTAATCACCAAATATAGCTCTGGATTCTCCCCAGCCTGTGGATCTCCCAAGACTCAAGTCAAAGACGAGGGGTCCGTTTACATTACAGTGTCTATGTCCAAAAACCAAGACTGAAAGAAACAGCAGGGAGGGCGGGAGGGAGGGAAGGAAATGTTAGCCAAATTCAGCTGAATCCCAATTGATTTCTGTCCCACCTGCCCATTCATTTCAATTGTAATATTCTATACAGCTCCTTCCACCACTTCCCACACACAAAAATGCCCTGGGCAGAAATTCCATGTAAAGTCACAAGGACGCTTATAAAATTACCTCCGAGAATTGCCCACCTAACATTTTAATTTGCTTTTATTATTTGAAGTGGAAGGAAGAATGGGGAAAAAAATATTCCAACAAAGACACAAGCCGTGTAATCCTAGAGGATTTCAGTATCAACTCCATCTATACAAACGTACAAACTGTGAAGCCGGAGCCCCAACCCACCTTGTCTAGAATCTGAATGGAACGAACGGTGGTCCCAGAGCCCTCCAAACCCCTCCATACAACGAACAACTCATGAATCACTTTAGCACTGGAGGAAAAATGTGGGCACGGAGAGGGATGCCAATTAATTGTTCGTTTGGCATCATTAACATGCATGGCGCTTTACCAAACAGGGACAGCTGTGAAAGGAGAAATAGTAACAAAGCATGAACAAGAAGAAGAGGACAAGGGAACGGGGTTTTCTCTTTGCAAATCTCTATCCATGTGTTCATATAATCCTTCGGGAAACTTACAAAATGCACCACTGCTGTCAGTGACACACTTGCGACTTACCATTTATCAACGTTGGACATGACTCTATAGCTGAGCTATCTGCTTCCCAAAGGATTACAATGTTAGGAAGTATTTAATGAAGAAAAATTTCCTATCAGTGAGGCTGACAGTTTCTATGGCAATGTTACCATTTTTTCCCCTAAAAGCAATCATGTTTCTATGAAAATATATACACAGCAGCCATCCACATAAATGACAATATCACCACAAAAGCAAAAAGTTGTTTCCTAATTGGCTTAGCCTTTTGCAATTCATATCCATGAACAATCTTTCATTCTCAACTTAAATTGCAATTTGCTTTCAGCTTTATACAATTTCCACCACTCTTTAGTTTTTGATTGTAGCACCATATTGTTACATTATAAACCCTCCTAGATATTTCAAGCAAGATGATAAACATTTCCATAAATACAATACCAATAATTCAAGGAGGCAATAGGCCTGCTGGTGCTCTTTTTGGTAAATGCTTCTGAGCCTCTACAATTCAATAATCGCATGCTCTTCAACTAAGAAAACATGTTACATTTTCCATGCTTCTCTAATTCTGTTCTCAGTTTTTGACAACCAAGAACCACAAGAGTTCTTCTTCAAAAGCCAGGAGTGAATACATAAACTTCCACACAAACTTTCATTTAGGGCTGTTTAGCAGCATGTTGTTAATTGCTAAGGTGGAGTATCAGGTTCTATACTTTATGAAAGAGTCCTTTCATCTCTCCAAATTTCTATGTGGTGATCAGAAATATTAAAGCCAAGACAGAACAGAATTCCCAAATCTCATTTTGTTGGACTTTTATTAGTCAAAGTAAAAGCCCAAAACATGTGTAGAAATAATTTTAAATTTTTGAGAGTCTCAGCATGTTACAGAACCAAGAGATTTGCAAATGCATTTTGGGAAGTACATAAAAACCTGGCATTTTCAGCTAAAACAAATCACACACCTAATTTAGTGAAATAATAACATAGAAAGCTGCTGGCACCTGGATGTCCAACTAGATGGATTCACAATTTTATTGTTCTAACCACAGATCATAACAATTAACATACTATAAAATAACAGTAGAATAGTAAGATTATAAAATAAAACAATAAAAAGAGTATTATATAGAAGGTCAAAACAAGACATACCCAGTACTGCAACTACAAATGTAAGCATTTCTTTCCAAATAACAGTAAAATGAAAGTCACAACCCAGTGACTTCATAGTTGGAAGAATTGTCTGCAAGAAGGTAATTCAAGCTCTTGAGTTCACCTGCCATCAATTATTTGACCATAATCAGATTATAAATGGAGCAATGGAAGACATAATTATAAATTAAATAATTAATAACAGGGAGGGAGAGGGCATTTATAACATTTTCTTTTAAGATGTGCATTGGCAACAGACCAAGGGATGTGAAAGCCCTTTTCAATAAAGAACTACTAATATTAACCAGGTGAAGTTTCTATATTGTTTATAGTGATGGTACCAAGATAAACTTTGGATTATTGAACTGCAGCGGCATCTTTATTGCTATCCCTTTCAAAACACTTATCTCTTAACATTTTTTTCCATTCCAAGATGTTTTCCTAAAGATGGTGAGGAATACAGTGATGAGTGACAAAATTCATTGGTTCCCAATTGTGTAATAGAGAAAACAGTTTTTGGCAAGGTGGGATTCTTGAAGGTTCTTTTAATGCCTAACAATGCAAAATGTATTTTAGTGGGTACAGAAGGCAACCCCCATCCTTCAAGAAGCAGCTCCTGAGGAGGCCCATCGTCCTTGTGAAGTTTTAACCGTAGTGTGTGGAAGTCGTGATCTGGGAATCACGTATCACTAATCCCCCAATAAATAGTTTTACATATCATGCCAAGCCAAGCCAAACCAAAGCTCGTTATAACGAAGCATATAAAACGTATTCTTAGGGACATTTACTGAGATCAGATTTTTCTCACCTGATTTGTTCATAAGCGTTTATTAGAAAAACAATAACTGTAGTTGCATTTTGTCTGAAATAAGATTCTCAGAGAAGTACAATCATCACAAGACTTTCCAAATGAATGTAAGTTAGTTCAAAATTATGTTTAATTAAGTTTCATATGAATAATGGAAAACTTGACCAAACTGTACACGTCTCCTTTATATAACTTGGATTTTTGTAAAGGATGTGAGGTACTAATTGAAAGCACCTAATAAGTGCATGATAATGTGTCTCTAACAGTTATATACCTCAATTTAAACAGGATGATCAATAAATACTCCTTAAATTAATGTTGTTTTTATACTATTCTCATTTCCCATATTCACTTTTAATGATTCAGCCAGAATCATTTGTGCCTTTTTTGTAATTCAAGTGGCTTGGTCACCATAAAACATCAAAATTGAAAGGGGGAAAAAAAAACACTAAGTGGTCTCCCTTAAGAGTTTTTCCATTTAATAGAAATTTGCCTTTTATCACCTCGACTCCTATTTCAATATACAAAAGGAAATGATGAACCTTCTGTAGTTATATATATATATATATCTCATCTACTCCTCTTCATCAGAAAACTCAATGTCTGATATAGTATCCCTCTGGTTCACAAAGCTAACCTTAGCCATGCTTAACCATCTTACTAATAAACCACCATGTAATGTATGAACTCAGTGAGTAACACAAGGAGAATCAAAAATTTACCTGGATTTAGTATGAACTATACTAAATGTACCAGAATTCTTGAAAGAATGACCGTCAGATTATCTTAACTGGAGACATAAAAAAAAAATTGAGGGTTCATAGACCTATCTGTTATGGTCATGTAACCAGTTGGTGCTTTTTTAAATATGGTATTTATATTCATGGGAAAATCTTTAAATGTTAAAGAGGTTAATGTGATTTTGAATTACATTAGCCACCCAGAATCACACTATTGGGGAGATAGGCAAATACATAAATTTAATAAAAATAAAATAAATATACTAAGATTTGCAATCTGATTACAGATAGTTGTATTGTGCATAGAGGTCATTAAAGGAATCACATCAAGAAATCAGAAAAACAATATTACAGAAATAATGTTTTTTGAAACACGTAACTTATGTGTTTTGGAAAAAGCAATATTCTTTACTAATCAAAGGATGAAGCAACCTGTACTATTTTAGCAGATACTGTAATAATATTTTGTATTTGATTATACTATGGTACCATATGGTATATATTAGTTATCCAGTCACTAGTAATCAATTAATGGTAATTATTATTTTTAGCTCATTGGATTTTTTTCTCCTTTTCATTTTTTTTTGTTTCTAACAGTTTTTAAAGTTAGGTTTTTATATTTCACATTTTTTCTACATTTAAATAATTAAAAAAAATGGTTATCAGAATTTTGTAGAAAATAAATTATTCGCTGCTCAAAGCTCAGATGTATAAAATTGCCCAGAGGCCACATCCAATTTCAAAGCAAGGAAGTAAACTGGAACTAGCCACACTTACTAAAGGGGTGGAGGAAGTCAACACAGTAAATATATTAATTTGGATACCTGATCATTGACATGGGGCACTGTGTGTCCTCCAGCACACAGAGGAGAGGCAACGGTGGTGTTCATGAAGATATTATGAGGAATATAACAGGAAGGACCATGTTGCAGGGGTTCTTTGTGTTGCTCAAACATCAGATAATCTTGAGATGTCACAGAATCATCCATTCAGCTTTGTAATTTGTTTTGAATGCCCTGGCAGATATATTATCTAGTAATGTGCAATAATCAACGCAATCGGGGGGGGGGGGGGGGAAAGGTCTGACCTAATTGTGATTCTCCTCAAGTCAAGTGCTAAGGAAGGCCAGAAGATCCACCTCTCAATGTTATCTACCTGTCACTACTATATTGATATACTATGGATGGTATCATATGGGCTACACTATCAATTCTCTAGGAGATCCAATTCTTTACACGCTTACACTTAATGCAATAAGCATTATATCTAATAAACATGGGCATGGATATTTTATATCATATGGTAATGTACGCCTGTGTTAAAATACATTCTAAATAATATAAAAGGTTTAAATCTAGCAGCACAATGAGAAAATGTAAGACGGTTCTTTACCTTTTCCACTGGAATCAAAAAGGAATCATTTTTATTTCAAGGAAAATGCATTAAACTGCACATACATTGTAGCTCCCGCTTTCACCAGTAACAGAGATTCAGCCATAAGCACAGAATTTTAGCCTATCTAATTAATACAAAAAAGCAAAATGGAATAAAGTATTTGGTGGACATTATTTAGCTCCAACGGGTCCAATGGTCCAAGTGATTCGTCAGGGAAGACCTGATGCTTCAGCAATGAGAAAGCTAAGCAGACGTGTGATTTTCCCATACTTATTTCAAGCCCCTGGTTGGGAGACTGGCAGAGGATAAGGAAAGGATGCAAATGCGTTTAAGAGATGCTTCTAAAACTGACTCTTGGTTTGGTTTTTAGAAATGCCTCACTTATATATAAATGTTCATTATTTTTTTCGGAGAAAGGACAGGTGGTGCCAAGGCAGCATGTGGCCATGCATTTCAGAAAGCCTACAGAGATAGGGGGAGAATCCTTATTAGCAGATTATTCCTTCAAACGGGAAAGTTTACTGATATTGATGTCTTTGCCAAGAGTTAAAGGACCGGTGAACATCAGTCTGGCTTCAGACATTACAGAATGTGGAGAAGTAGGAAAGACCCAAGGGGAAAGTGAGGATGTGCAAGAGGACGTGGCCATTGGATAAATAAAAAAAATCAAGAGAAGGAGAAGAAGAAGAGAGCTAATAACTCTTCACAGAAACCAGTCTAACAATTCCATACGTGCATACATGCGCCATAGGCAAAATCATACTTGTTCAAGTGTATTCATGCAATATCCTTATATGCACATGGATACCCACAGCAAATATATGAATTGGCAACAGATAGAAAAGATGTAGAAGAAGCAGCATGTGCTTTGTGTACAAAGGGCTGAAGAATAAGGGGACCCATAAAGCTTAGGAAAGAAAGGATCAAAATTCATCCTTAGGCATAAACTGTACGGACATTATGCGAGACATGGGCAAAACCTCCGGTGCCGAGATGCATTTCTCCAGGCGCTCCAGAGTTATATTCTCTCTCCGAAGCCATTGCAAGGGAGAAGAAATGGAAGCCGCGCGTCCCCTCTTTCTAGGAACACCTCAGATTCCAGGCACCCTCCCTCTCCCCCCCCCTCCGCCCCCTCCCGTGCCTTCCTCTGCACAAACGCTCCCCGTCGCCTGCTCACCTCTCGTCGTTCTGCCATCCCTGGTCCCCCAGGAGCAAATCCCGGAACCGGTACCTGGGAGGAAGCGGAGGGACCTCGTTCTCCAGGTCGACCATCCTGAAAGGGAGAGGAGGGTCAGAGCGCTCCTCGCGGGGCTACGGACGGCGGCGGCGGCGGCGGCAGTAAGAGGCGGGACGAACACGGGAGCCCCCAAACGGGGACTTCGCCCGGGAGGAGGGGGCGATGCCACCAGGCGCTTCCCTTTTTCGCGCAAGCCGAGCGAGCAGAATCCGCCGCACCTGCTGGCAAAGTTTCATTTCAAAGCCTCTTTTCCTCCCCCCCCCCAGCCGCCCCCTCCCCCTTCCTTATCTTGGCAACCGAGATCGCAGCGGGAGGAGGGGGAGGGAGGGAGGGAGGGAGGGGGCGCGCGCGCGCACCGCAGCCAACCGGCCAGCGCCTCCAGGTGCGCGCGCGGCTCCCTCCGCCTGCCGGGATGGGCAAGAGAGGCTCGGCCGCCGCCGCCGCCGTCCTCGCGGGCCGCCCTTCCCCGGCCATGCAAAGGCCGTTTGGAGCTGCCGCTGAGAGCCCGGCCAGTCGGGATTGGCCCTCGGGAGCCTGGATGCGGTGACGCACCGGGAACCTCGCCGCCTCCGCCAATGGCCCTTCCCTGCCTGGCGAAGGTTCGGCGGCTGGAAGAGGGTCCTTCGCTCCTTCGCTCCCAGGCCAGAGAGAGGGGCGCGGCTGGGCGGACGGAGGGAACCCCGGGGTGGGTGTCGAGTGACGGGCGCAGCCCGCCTTGCAAGGTGGCCCCCTTGAGCGGCAGCAGCAGCAGCAGCGGCGGCGCCTGTGAGGGAACCCGCCCTGAGCTTCCAGCGCCGAGGAAAGGCAGGTGGGGTCGCCTTCCAGAAACGCCAGCAGCGAGGAGCGTTTCCCCCCTTCCTGCCTTCTGCCCGGAGACGGCGGGAGGGGCGCGCGCCCTTCTCCCGGAGAGCCCCTCGGGAGTCCCGGTCCATCCCAGGCGCGTCGCCTTCCCCGACTCAGCGGGCGAGGAAAGGGGGCGCCAGGCAAGGCGGAGCAATGTTTCCCCCTGCGGCTCTCTTGGCCGAAGTTTCCGCATCACCTAAGCCGCTCATAGACGGAAGGCTCGGCCGCTTTCAGCAGCCCGCTTCACCCGCGTTTAGCTCGGACCACGGTTAACTTCCAAGTTTCTGCATTTGCATCACTCACACACACACACACACACACACACACACACAGAGACAGACACAAACACACACACCCCGACCAACCTCCGCAGGCTGAAAAGGTCCCATTTAGCTCCGTCCACGTCCGGATGCTAATCTGCCTCACACACACACAGACAGACATCCTCTAGGAAAGCCTTCCCCACCTTGTCGCACACACAAACACAATATATGTATATGTATATATAAAGGCACATTACGAGTGTGTGTGTGTGTGTGTACCTATATCTGTTCGTGTCACGTGAACGCGCGCGCATTTCCCCCACCGCCCCTCCTCGATGGCCGCGTTGGCTCCTTTCCTCTCCCAGACACCCACACGCGCCCCTTCCCCATCGCTCCGGCTCAATGGCCACAGCGGCCTAAGACGGCGGAAGCTGCGCAGGGCACACCTGGGCGGCAGCCCTTTGGGAAAGGCGCCTGTAGGCGGAGCGGAGCAAAGATTCAGCAGCCAAGATTGGGCTCCCGGCGGCTCTTCTGCCAGGGGAGGCTCTCGGGGGCCGCCCAAAGCCCTCGAGGGGGCAAACGGGGGCAGTGGCTGCACGGCGCAGGGAGGCCCCGCGGCTGCTGCTTTGTTATTTTTAAACCGTTGGAAGAAACGTCCTTCTGGGCTCGGCTCCAAGTGGGGGAAAAGACCCCGGAGACCCGGAGGCTGCTTGGAAAGATGGTTTTAATGGTGGACAGGACCACGTGGCTGGAGTTCCTGAACAGAAAAGGTGGGATCACGTGATTCGGCGTTGGTGGAGAAGAGAAGCTGAAAGTCCCTGGTTTTATGTCCTCTCTGGCCTTTGATCTTGAGCTTGCATTCTGATTGGTTGCCAGACTCCCACGAGGCCAATGCAGGGGCAGCTCTCTAGGCTGCGATTTGAATCCAGGTTTGGTTGAGTCTTAAGATGCCATGTGGGGAGTTGGGTAAAGGGCCAATATTATCATGTCTTAATCCCATTACTCTGGGGCTGAAGGGGAGAACTCTTTATTATGTAAAGTGGACAACGGGGGATGGGCAGGAAGCTGCAGGAAGCTATTCTGTCTTTTAAAGCATGTTTCTTCCTTTTCACATCCAGAGAAATATTCTGCCTTTTCAATATTTCTGGGAGAGGGCTGGGTTATAACTTCCTACAATACTTTATTATTTACTATGGTAAATATGTGGCTCATTTCTAATCGTTTTGGAAAGTACAGACTTTACAACCTACACTTGACTCTGCGCCCTTCATAGCAATTTGAAATGGAACCGTTTTCTTAGTTCCTCCAATCCTAATTGTTTCGAAGAGGAAAAATGTTGTATTCAGATTTGTTATTTGGGTGGATTTAGTGGAAGAAACGTCCGTCTGGGTTCAGTTCCAAGTAGGGAGAAAGACGGTGGAAACCTGGAGGCTATTTGGAAAGGCAGCTTAATGGTGGACAGGACCACGTGCCTTGATGTCCTGGGCAAAATGAGCACATGGGGGGGGGAGAGATTTATACCTTTTCTTGCCCCCCCCCCACCTTGGAGCTTCCTGTCCCTGTGTAAGAAACGTATTCTGGTTGGTTGTCAGACTCCGGTGGGGCCAGGCAGGGGTAACTGTAGGTTACCTTGAGTCCCAGGCTTGGTTGTATCTTGCTGAGTGATGCAGTCTCCCCAGGTGCCCTGTGGCGAGTTCTGTTCAGGTGGAGGGCTAACCCTATCATGTCCCGGGGCCTCTGTCCTAATCCCATCAACCTGGAGCTGAAGGGAGAGGAGGGCAGCAGCTGCTTTGTCTTTAAAACATGTTTCTCCTTTTTTCAATCCAGGGAAATATTTTAATAGTTTCTAAAATATTTCATTCTTCTAGGAGGGGGGGGGTGGATGCTGACCTCCTTCAGAGACACCCTCCTCTCGAGTAATGTCCGTTCTTATTACACTAATATTGATCTTGGTTCTTTGTGATAATTTCCATAAATTTGTGTAGGAAACCATTTTTGTTTTTAATCGTGTGCTTTAAGGATTGTAAAATGCTTAGAGTCATATATGAGGGTAGCATCCATATAATCCTACAAATAAATAACTACATCACTTTGATGCTATGAATTGTCACTGTATTCTTATAATAAGAAGTGCATTTTGGTGCTTTGCAAAGTATTTCTCTTCCGTGGTCATCTGGTAACAAAGCCCTCAGAATTCATGTGGTTACTGAGTGGCTGAGATTTTAGGAAGCATTGATATCAGAACTTTCATTGAACTTGTAGTGGAAAAAGGTTGAGGTATAATTTTGCAGCTATTTCCCAACCTCTTTCACTTCCCCATGTAATCAGGCATGACAGGACCGAGGAAGAAAAAACAGGAAGCGTACCTTTTTTTGGTTAAACTGATGCTTGCACATTTTCGAAGCAGCTGGACTATGTATGCCTGCCATATTAAGCAATACAATACAATATACAATAGCCGAGTTGGAAGGGACCTTGGAGGTCTTCTAGTCCAACCGCCTGCCTAGGCAGGAAACCCTCTATCCGGGATAGCAAATTGATGGCCCACGTGCCACAGGTGGCACACGGAGCCATTTGTCAGGGCACGCCAGGTATTGCCATGTCAGCTGGCCAGCGCGCATGTGTGCTCTGGCCATCTGAGTTCAGCCTTTTTTTAAGGCCATTTTCCACCCTCCCCAGACTCCAGAGGCTTCCTGGGGAGGGCGAAAGGAGCCTCCCTCCCCCTGAGGCCCTCCGGAGGACTAAAGAGGACCCTACGAGCAAACCGGAAGTCAAATTACAAACTAGAGGGCCTCCAGGGGGGGCAGGGGGGGGAGGCTGTTTTCGCCCTCCCCAGGCTCCTATAAAGCCTCTGGAGCCTCTGGGGAGGGTGAAAAAAATGCATGCAAAAAATGGGGGAGAGGGCCTCTCATGCACACATATGCACCCTGGGGGGGGTGTCGCGTGTTCCATTATGGGTGCGGCACACCCACGCACAACCCCCCCCCCCTGCGCTCCACCTCACCTTATGACATGCAAGCCAAAAGAGGTCTGCATTCACAACCTCTGGAGGCAAGTTTAATTGATTAATTGTTCTAACAGGAAATTTCTCCTCAGTTCTAAGTTGCTTCTCTCCTTGATTAGTTTTCACCCATTGCTTCTTCTCCTACCCTCAGGTGCCTTGGAGAATAGCTTGACTCCCTCTTTTTTGTGGCAACCCCTGAGATATTGGAAGTCTGCTATCCTGTCTCCCCTGGTCCTTCTTTTCATTAAACTAGCCATGCCCAGTTCCTGCAACTGTTCTTCATATGTTTTAGCCTCAGGTCCCCTAATCTTCTTTCTTGCTCTTCTCTGCACTCTTTCTAGAGTCTCCACATCTTTTCTACATCGTGGTGACCAAAACTGAATGCAGATATTCCAAGTGTGGCCTTTCCAAGGCCTTATAAAGTGGTATTAACCCTTCACATGATCTTGAGTCTCTCCCTCTGTTTAAGTAGCCTAGAACTGTGTTGGCTTTTTTGGCAGCTGCTGCCCACGGCTGGCTCCTATTTAAATGGTTCTCCACTAGGACTCCAAGATCCCTTTCACAGTTAGTACTGTTGAGCAAGGTTCCACCTATGCTGTACCTGTGCCTTTTGTTTTTCTTGCCTAAATGTAGAACCTGACTCTTTTCACCATTGAATCTCATTTTATTAGATAGTGCCCAATGTTCAAGTTTGTCAAGATCCTTCTGTATCTTCAGCCTTAAGTCTTCTGGAGTGTTGGCTATTCCTGCCAGCTGGGTGTCATCTGCAAATTTGATGAGTTCCCCATTTATCCCCTCGTCCAAATCATTGATGAAGATGTTGAAGAGTCCTGTGCCCAAAAGAGAGCCTTGGAGAGGCTCTGTTTTAGTTGGAGTTGATCATTCTAGTGTTAATCCATATAAAATCAGCCCACCTTTAATATGATTCAGTATCTTGTTAATGCTGTTTTAACTTTGTCCAGATTGTTAGGACCAGTTGGGTCTGCTTCCATAAGAACATAGTTTCTCGGCTGCTGCTTAGATAGCACCTGAGATAGAAAACATATTTCCCCAACTCAGACTGCTTTAGAATTGTGCCCATCTACTGACCGAACTAGGATTGGATTTATTTTTCTTTAAAGCTTTAAGTTTGTAAAATTCCAGAACTAGTTTGGTGTCCTGCCCCCCCCCCCTCCGGCCTGTGAATGAACCAGAACACAGGCTTGGCTGTTTGCCACTGTTTAATTTACTGAGGTAACGAATCCTTTGGCTGAGGGCCCAGGCAACTCGCCTTCAATAGAGTATCTCTGCAGCAACCCAGATAGTTCAAACGAAGCAACGCAGATAGTCCAAACAGACAGACACGGCTAGAATACAGAGATAAGATTTTCTTAACTACTAATTCGAACGGTTGTTTCCTGCAAATGTCCCCTCCCAACGCCTCTCCTATAATCTCTCTTGGGAGGGGCCAATCCTCAACCACCTGTGCTTAATCATCTTCTGTGAGTCTGCCTACGGAGTTGTTTCTCAGCCATTCCCAATCGAGCATCAGGGACAAACTGCCTTTGATCCTCCCCACTGAGGCTCCATGCCTCAGGCGCCTCCTGGTGGCCTCTCTGGTCCCTGCTCTGAGTCTGAACCCTGCCCAGGGTCCTCCGCATATGGTCCTCCATATGAGGGCAGACTCATATGGTTCCTCGCCATCCAAGTCCATCAGCAGCTCAACCGGATCCTGCTGGGCCACAACAGTTTGGTATAGTAGTGAAGGTTAGAAACCAGGGGTACTAGTCCTGCCTGAGGCACAAAGCCAGCTGGGTGATTTGGGTGCCAGTCACTTTCCACCCTAGGAAGGCGGCAGTGGGAAGCCTCTTGCAAAATACTGCCAAGAAAACTGCAGTAACTAATCCAGGAATCCAGGAGACAGAACCAAAAAATAAACGTTATGCTGTAGGCTCACATTAAAAACTAATAGGAAAACAAAACTGGCAAGAAAGGAGGATTCGGGGCTCCATAGTGGAGCTACAAAGTCTATATTCCCTTGTTAAATGCCAGATTTTTGAGATGTAAAAAAAACACCAAAATAAATCATTTTTTTCCACCTTTAACATACTCTATAGGCTGTATAAGTCAATTGAAAAACTGGAAATGTTTAGTGGGGAAAAATTAAAAGCTACAATAATGTGGCTGCATAACTGTTCACAGCCTCATACATGTAGGTTGTGGCTATATTAAGAATTAATCACATATCAAACTCAGGTTAAGTAGTCAGAACATACCTGCCATCAATTAAAGTAATTCTGATTGAGCCCACACTCAGTTCAGTTGTTCTAGTAACTTTTTTTGTTTTTGACATTTACTCAGTTGCCTCTTACAGCAAATACCGGGGGCTGCAAAGAGTTTACAAAGTGCCAAAGGGATCTCATTCGAAGCTATCGGCCAGAAGAAGGGTATGGGGGGAAAAACCCAAGGCATTGAATATGTCATAGAACATAGTGAAGATCGTCATCAAGGGGAGAAAATATGGCACAATAGCAACATTACCAAGCACTGGACATCCCTCCAAATTTAATGAAAAAACAGGAAGAAAACCGGTCTGAGAGGTTGCCAAGAAGGCTACAGCAACAGGAATTTCCGGTAAGTTCTGGTTGTGCACTACGTGTGACCACAGTCTTCCATCTTCTCCATACTTCTGGGCTGTGGAGTAGGGCTGTGAAAGATGAAAGCATTTTCTTGCAAAGAAAGGCCTCCAAGCCCAGCTATATTTTGTCAAAAACCTATATCAAGTCTGACAGAAGCATGTGGGAATATATGTACTTTGGTCTGATGAAACCAAGGCTGAACTTTTTGGCCGTAATTCCAAAACGTACATTTGGCATAAAAACAACACTGCGTCACCCCAAAATACACCATGCCCACAGTGAAGCATGGTGGTGCTGGAGGAAGCATTGCACTTTGCAGCTGCTTTAGTCAAGGTGGAGGAAGTTATGAAGAGATCCACATATCCATCTGTTTTGGCACAAAACCTTCAGACCTCTGCTAAAATGCGGGAGATGAATTGCACCTTTCCTCCTGACAACGACTCAGAGCATCCCTCCAAATCAACAAAAGAATGGCTTCCCCAGAAGAAGAAGGCCAAGGTTTGGAATGGCCCAGCCAGACCCTGGACCTAAAGCCAACTGGAAATCTCTGGAGTGGCCAGAGGAGAGCTGTGCGCAGGAAATGTTCAGGCAATCTTTCAGATCTGGAGCACTTTGGCAAGAAAGAACGGGCATCCTGATGGGCTCCTACCACAAAAGGCTGAATCCTGTCATAAAACCAAAGGGTGCGTCCTTAAGCAAGGTATTAGTTTAAGGGTCTTTATGCAAACGTATTATTGTACCTTTTTTTGTCGTCCCCTCTAAAAGATTTCAGTTTGTTTTTCTATTTTTCTGTCTTATATGCTATGTTTAAAGTGGTGGAAAATCTGAAGTTATTTATCTTTTTATGTTTCTTTACATCTAAAAAACCTGGCATTTTAACTGTGGTATGTAGACTTTCTATATCGCTGGATGTGGCTCATACTGTACATGATGCCCATTCCTGTCTGGTCACACCCGTGCCAGACTCTTATACTACACTAAACTGGGCTGCTCTCAAAGCTAGACCACAATTACAGTATCCGTTAGTTGTGTGGGAGGCAACTGTCAGCAGGCAAGGAAATCAGTGAAGCTACCAGAGGATGCTAGCAGGGATTCTGCATAAGAGCTTTATTGCCATAAAATTCCCAGAGCAAAACAAATTTAAATTACTGAATATACACCTATACGCCAGTTAAGAGTTCAAAAATTACATGGTTTATAAACCTGAAGAACACGTAGGTATTCCTGAATTTTAACACGTGAATGAAAGACCCATCTCTGATTTTCTCTTCCAGGGAAATTATGGTAAGATTGATTCATTGCTTTCTCAATGATAGTGAATCTGGAATTTTCTGTCTCCATAATTAAACCTGAGATTTTGGTGAACTGTTTGTAATGTTTTGATTTTTTAGCTAACGTTAAACCATTTAGGTTACTGCTTTTACGCATGAAAGTTCATTTGACATTTTACAGACAGGGAAAAAAATAGAAAAATCTTACTGCTTCAGTGCCTTCCTCAGACTATGTGGTCTGCAATAAATGTGAAACACTACAGTTGTTTGTATCACTTCCTTATTCCAGCTTGAAAATATGCCTCATCTATACATTTATAGATTAAGTTTGTATGTGATTAATTTATGATATTTTTTTTAATGTTGAGTGAATTCTGCCAAGGTAAATCCTGCTTAGTTACCCATGGTCCATCTTTAACATTAAAATGTTCTATGTGTGCATGGTATAAAAATTGAAGCATTTTCTATCTTTAAATTGCTGATCAGACACTCATTTTGCAAATTCAGCATGCTGCGGTTTAACCAAATCAGATGGTATCCAAATATCTGAAACAAATCGTTCCGGAATTTTGCTTAAAGGTACAGCTTAGTTCTATAGAAAAAATTAGGCAATATTTTGGATTAAATACCAGATACTTAAAATAATGCATCCTGAATTGGTTGGAAACATACCTGGTTCTTATTGATAAGTTGTACAAATAATCAAAAGAGAGCAATCGGCTAATAATCTAAGGGAACTAGAAATCATACACAAAACTAGTGATAAATTATACAGTGAATGTACAACTGTCCAAAACCCTGATTTTTCAACATTCATTAAAATTCTACCTATAAAAGGTGAGTCCTGCTATTAGAGAGAGGGGGGCAGCTATATCACACAACTGATTTTAATCATCCTGAAGATAGGCAACGGGACCCCCCCCCCCAAAAAAAACCCTCATGTAAAGGAAACTTTTTAAAATGTTAAAACTCTACTAAAGTGATTGGGTCTGCTTGCACCCACAAGAAGACACAGCCACCCTTTCTTCCAAATAACTCAGTTTTGTATCAGTGCTATGAAATGTTCGCCCATAAGGCAATGGCCATTTTTCTTCAGAGCTTCAAACTATAGTAAAGGAATCTGCCCTTTTCAACACTTCTCCCTGTTGTTCTCCCAACCTGGAAAGAATTTTGCAGTTTCACCAATCAACAACTCACGAGAAAATGGTTGTGATCCAAAACTTTTACAGGTGCCTGGCAGGAAAAGACAGGTGGACTGAAGGTGGCTCAAGAATGCCACTGCAGGGAGGTGGGGCTGGATATCGCGATGACACGACATGCAATCAGGGGGCTTCAGGATTGCTCTCGATATCTCTGTTGCTGGACGAAGGAATGGTGATAGAGAAGAGCATGTCCTGCTGATCTCAGGGACATTGCAAAGTCCCTGATCGATCCAGGAGAAAGCTTTTTGCCGGTTACAAGAGAAGCAGTCAAAATGGCTGCAGAAGGTTGGGACAATCCCTTGAAACGGAAGCAGAACAGGAGAGACAGTGTGTCGAAATGCTGAGAAAATTCATTATTAGAGAAGAGAAAACCCAAAACTTAGTTAAAATAAAATTGAAGACAGAAGGAAGTACGCGGCGAATTAACCCTGGTTTAAAACTATCATGTTATCTTTTTCACTTTAATTTTGTTTGTTTTCTATGGATGGACTTTTTTACAAATGCCTCTTACTTTTAAACTGGACTGGTCTTTTTTTTTCGTTTTCCTCTATACTTCTTCCATTTTATGCATTTGTGAATTAAAAGTTTCTTTCCTTGCAAGGCTTGGTCAGATCGTAATCTTTAAACATTTTTATTTCTTCACTTCCGGAGTTCGGAGCTTAGAAAGAGAGGCAAAAACAGAGGGAAAGGATGTAACACTGCCATCTAGAGGCTTGGCAACATCTGATAATACAAAACTATTGGCTTTGTTTACTAAAAGGGTCAGTGGCTATACAGGTGTTTCTTTGAAGGAAAGAGAAAGCTTTGACCTGAAAATTTTTATTGAATTTAAAAATTGAAAATATGTTCTAACATGTGTCATGTGTATTTTCTCCACAATACTTACAACAACATAAAAAATTATTCTTATGATTTTCATTTTTCAGATGCAACATTGCAATTCCTTCTGGTTGCCCAGTGCAATCAAGTCTTACTTGCAACTATCATATCCTACAGCTTTATTAACATTGCCACATTTCATTTGATCTTACCCACCTCCTTTATGCAACTTGCATTCTTGTTATACTTCTTTAGATTGTCCCCCAGCTATGCCCAGAATTTCATTGTTTGGTCTTTGTTAGGTGTTGACTGATTCCCTGCAGTGTCTCCTTGAATGGATGAGTAGAACATTTCTGATTGTTATTATTATTGCCATAAATGCCCTTTGTTTCTAAAAGAATGTTGGGGAAGTCCCATTTTTGTTTGCTTTTAAATAGATCTGCAAAGTTTTGTCAGTCTGAATATTTTATAATCAGCCTCAAAATGATATCAGTACGCCACACCCTGAAAGCTTTGGTAGCTCAATTGTCAATGCTTAGAAGATTTAAAATGATGTATTTCTTTCTCTTCAGATATTTATTAAATATGTGAGTATGTTGCTTTGAATTTGTGTTTCTAATTTGTATAGCCTGTTTTATTTTTATTATTTTTTTCTAGCTGCCTTGAACACTTGCCAGAGTACAAAGGCAGGGTGGAAATCAAATAAATAAATGTCAACCTGTTTTCTGTTTAGTGTCTTTTTAATTGCATTTGTAGACCACCTTGGGTAAAAATCTGTGTTGTAAAAGGCAGCATAAAAGGCTGCAAATCAAAAAGATGGGAGGAAACAAGCAGGGGATAAAAAAATCCATTGGACTTGAAGCTTATCTGAGGATCTAAAATAGTATATTAGACATGTATTGAGTATTGCTTTTAAATATAATTGCCATATCTCTTTAGCTTGCTCTTCAGGCATACATCAAGCCTGCAGCTCAAACTTCAGTTTCATTTACTGTGTTTTTCGGAGTATAAGACGCACCTAAAAAAAGGCTGAAAATCTGGGTGCATCTGCAAAAAATGTAAAATTGGGTTGCTCAATCCACTTAATGACTGGCAGGATTTATGACTGTAATTCTGGGCTCAATTACAGTTATAAGACAAAGACTCCCAGTATTAAAAGCACAGAAGTATTAAATGTCAAGTAAATGTGTTTCTACATTAGTCTGGACTTGCCCAACTTTAGAATCAACTGCAATAACAATGTGTGGTATATAGATAATGAGTGTTTTGGGTGCTTTTTTCTCGTGGACTCTGATATCAGAGTAAATTAGTACGGAAGTCTCGTTCTTCTGGTTCCACCACTGTTCCCTCCAGATCAAACTGCCAATATGGCTGCTGTGGGTTTGGGTGTATATATTATTGTTAGGTGACCAACGTCTTCTGTTACTTAGGATATAAACAAAATGTTTTTCTAAATTGAATTACCAGGATTAAGTCTGAATAAATGACAGAAGGTGTGATGTTTGTCCTAATTGTGTACTTGTGTTTGTTTATAACATTAGCTTAGAGACAGGCAGTGCTTGGCAGCCTATAAATACAACATCTATACTTGGTTCTTGACTGTTTTTGCAGGACCAGAACCAAGATAAATGAACACAAGAGTCTCTCAGATGAGGTAATTGATGAATCTCCCAGACTCAGAACCCTAATTGTTGATAGATCTGCTTGCTATTTTAACTACCCTGGTAGGGATTTAAATAAACGAGCATGATTCAGTTCTGAGTTGTTGTTGAGCAAAGGCGGCATCTGGGATCCCGAGGATGACCTCAGTTAAAGATGGGTGTAACAAAACATCGGAGGCCATAATGGGAAAAACCCTGCTCAGTTTTTGCTCTATTGCAATTTACTGAAGGTCTTTTTCCATGAAGGGAGAAAATGAGCACGTTGAACCTGCAGCCCTGGGAACCAAAGTGAAGAAACCAAAACTACTGGGGAGTTGCTCTGGTAATTGTTTCTCTTGTGGTGCTTGACCAAAGACATATAAGAGCAGGTGTTCTTAGGCTGAGTGATTCTTTGCTGTATGTTTTAGCAATAAGCAAAAGAGATTACAGCTACAGAAGAGAAGGAAGTGGTTCCAAATAAAGATGTCAGCAGTTAAAAGCGCTAAGGAATGAATCTGGTTTATAAATAGTAAAGACTGGATTTGAAAATAAAATAATATATATTAATATTAATTCATCTAGGAATGTTAGCATTTAAGGCTGTGGTAACCACAACGAGGCGTGTGCCAAAATGAATTGATCCTCTAATCGAATGGATCTGTCCAAGGCAGCGTAGCTAAGAACCACAGGACCTCTGGTCAAGTGAGATACAAGGTGTTGCTTTTTACCTTGACCATAATATTCTAAATTTTCCAGAGAAAAGAGAATGATTCTCCAGTGAGATTAAGTTGAACGTGTATATCTACCTTGGAGGTGCCAGTTGTCCCTATTTATGCTGCACAAGTAGTACTCGCATAGCAACCACATTTGCAACATAGTCGCTAAGCAGAAAAATCACATGGGCTGTGATTGTCTTACAATCTTACTTCCCCGTTGGTTATTAAGCACAGCTGCTAAGCAAAAATCCACATGACTGCAACTTATAGTTGGATTTCCGCCTTCCTATTAATTCTGTTTGTTGCAAACCAGTTGTGAAGCACTTAGATGATGATTACCTGACTACAAGATGCTGCAGTGATGGTACCTGTACACACTTGTGAAACACATGGATGCTGATCACCTGGCTGTGCACAGCCGCTGTTGCATTCCGATTCAGTCCTCCCGTGTTTGGTACGGAGCTGATGAGGACTTGATCCCTGAATTTGAGAGAGAGAAAGGTTTACCTTTGCAAAGAGGTTTCTTCTTTGCCCGTATGAAAATATAAATCAAATAATTCATGGAAAGGGGGGGAAAAATCCTTTATTAAAGGATCAAGGGTTTTTTTTGGTAGGGAAACCGATGATGCATATGTTTTTGTATGAAATGTGTTACAAATCAAGTGATCAAATAAAAGACATTGATAATTTTTGAGACCTGAACAATTGAAAGCATAGACTCTACAAAACATTCCACAAGTTTATGTCTGACTTTATTCTTTCCCAGCTGGATTTGTGTATTTCTTAAATCGTGTCAGTATGTTCAAGGACTTTCAGAATGTCTTCTCTGTTGGGTAGTTGCTGAGAAAGCAAATGATCACATACTAAGGAAATGACCTTCTAAAAAGAGAAAAACCACGTGCTTCCTTAAAGTTAAGAAGAGCCCTAAATTGCCGTGTTAAAAAGTGCTAAGGCTTCCTTTTAAAATGCTGACAATGAAGCCTAAAATTTGAGGCAAGGCTGCAACATGCTGCTACAGTTGTAAATGTGAGGATTAATCACAAAATTATTTTGGGACATTGTAACTTTGAACACTTGCTACATCGGGCAGTTGGTAAGGGGGGGAATCCTTGCACAGCTTTAGACAATATATTTTAGTACCAAATTGATTATTTTTTCACTATTTTTAAATTGGCCTTTTAAAATTATATGGCCTTAGTCCATATAAACATAAATCTGCTCCACAGCTGTAGGACTGAAATGTGGGCTACCCAACACCCAATACAACTGTAACGTCAGAAACAGCAGCAAAGCGTTCTGAGGAGAGAGAACTTTCCGGAGCCCTTCAACAGATCCTTCCAAGAAGAATCAATACATGTTACAGAATCAGTGCTTTCAAACTCTCCCGTGTTTTCAAATCTGTTCCTTAAAATAACCCAAACCTCTTACCAAAAAAAAGTTCTATTGATAGAAAATTGGCTGCCGTAGAATGATTTTTAAACTGTGTTGCATTTATTTTTGCACTTAATCTCTCATGAAACTCCCATCAGGTTAGACCTCTAGGGGTCCATAGAACATCTTTAAAAAACCAGATTCTAGAATTCTTGTAAATCCAAATTTTACTAAGTAGCTTGTTTTCAGACGTTTTTACTGAAGAGGTTAATGTGTCTGATAACTATTTTGGATATTATTTATAATTATATTAAAAATGAAAAAAAAAATGCTTTTACTTCCTCTAGAACAATACGTCAACATGGGTGATATATTGGCCACTAAAAATGTACACATTAAGTTAATGGGAAAGTTCTTTCCATTTGCTTAGCTTCTGTCCCTTTGGGTTTTATTTTCTTCCACAGGATAAACATTTGTGTTTGTGTAAGAACTGTAGCCCTTGGAAGAGTCTTATCTAAATTGCCATTAATGAGACAACTAGCAGTTGCAGGGGAACATAAAGGCACATAAGAGCCAAGGTGGCGCAGTGGTTAAATGCAGCACTGCAGGCTACTGCTAGATCAGCAGTTCAGCGGTTCAAATCTCACCGGCTCAGGGTTGACTCAGCCTTCCATCCTTCCGAGGTGGGTAAAATGAGGACCCAGATTGTTGGGGGCAATATGCTGACTCTCTGTAAACCGCTTAGAGAGGCCTGAAAGGCCTATGAAGCGGTATATAAGTCTACTGCTATTACATAAATTATTTACTAAGAGTTGTACACTTCCACAAGGCTCGGCAATTTACCATAGAAATAACAAAGCAGTAGAACAATCGGAAAGAAAAAGCAAACAGTACACATTCTGATAATAAACATTACCTCAGAAATCGATGTCAGCGCTCCCATACAAATCACCAGATAACAATTCACTATGCTAATATAACTGTCTTCCCCAACTGCTTTATGGATCATCATCTTTGTGGCTACCCAACCAAAAACCGTTCCAAAGGAAGTTGGCCATGGTTAAGAAAGCCTGCAAATTTCCCAAGGGCTGGAATTTAAAGTATGCTGCCCCAACCCGACTCTTATCTGGCGGGCAGATTCCACCTGGAACAGACAGTTTTGAAGGAATCCAGGCCCAAAGCCTGAAGGGCTTTATTGGTTACAACCAGCAATTTAGATTTCATCCGAAAGCAAAGTGGCACCAATGCAGCTCTTGCAAGATAATCGATTGTATTTTATACCTCTTGCAACTTCTGAATTGTCTTTAAGGACAGTACAATAACCAATTCCGTTGTATTTATTTTGTACAGTGACAATGAAGACTATACTAATAATTTGTAAAAGCAAATAAAAGTAAACCAAATATAGAACGCAAAATAATAGAGCTGGAAAGGAGCTGGGAGGTCTTCTAATCCAAACCCCTGCTGAAGCAGGAGATCTGATATCATTTCGCAAATGGCTGTCGAGTCTCTTTTTGAAAGCTTCCAGTGATGGAGCACCCTCAACTGTGATAAGGCGAATAAAACACAACTTTAATGAAGTTGTTATGACAAAGGCTTGATCCAAATCATTTCCCCTTTTCAGGCATCCACCATTTCTTAATGTAATGAGATTCTTATCATAACACCTGCATTCTTTTTGTCTAGACACTAATATATTATAAATCCCCTTTGGTTTAGTAAGAACTATAACATTTCTTTGATAATCAGGTCCTATTTTACCTTAAATCCCTGAGTTGATGATGATAGTAGTTCAATATGGGAATGAATCAAACCCTCTTTTTCAAGTCTACATGACGCTCTACTTTTTAATGTAGTCGTGAGAAATTTGAAATCTGCATTACCAGGTTCTGTAGTGGTTCAGTTGTTGAGTTCATGAGGGAGACCTTGGTTCGGATCCCACCCTAAGTGCAGAGCAAAATGGGAGACTTTGGATCAGTTGCTCTCAATCCAATCTATCTTACTCAATTCTGTAGAAAAACATTTACGGGAGATCTTCAAATAGTCTAGGCCTCAGGAAGGGAAAGAGAGATGCCTACCAACACAACTAACACTTTCCTTCAGTTTAAATTAACCAAGCTTGCTAGGCTACCTGAATCCAGGCAAACCGCACTTCATCCTAGCAAATTCTTGTGAAAACACACCATTTTCAAAGCATAGTTTGTTATTTTTCCCATTTCCTCTGATGACTTAATGAGATTGAAAGCTTTTATTTACATATCGGTTTCTATACATATTAGTTTCCCCAAAAGTAGGAATATGTTTAGATTTATCCTGACTGCCCACTCCAGAAGATTGAGAGTCACAGGTGTTGTTATTCAGCCAGTTTCTCTCCGGTTTGGGCGAACCGGTAGTGGCAGATGCGAGAGGCTTCGCCCACCCGCCCTGACATAATGTGCAAGCACTGCGCATGCACAAAAGGCAGTGTGCGTGCACAGACGAGGCACATGCATCTGAAGCAAGCAAGCTGTCAGGCCTGCAGTTACATTCCTTTTAGGATCTTTGGCCTGCCACACTTTCTCTTAATTCATTACGCTGCTTCATCAGTATAGTTGATGGGAGGGGGGAATAGGCAGGAATAGGATTGTGGAATGTATTGTTGTCATTCTTTACTAGAAGCCAAGGTCATCTTTTGTCTCCGCACTTTTACACCTGACCTGAAGCAGCTGGGTATGGATGCCAGCGTGGAAGAAGAAGATTGGACCATGTGATGCATTGTGGGTGTGGGGACAAGATCATGAACTTTTAACTGGGTGGAAATCTGATGTAATTTCCAGATTTGGGATTCCACAGCAATGTGCTAAGATGTCTGCTTTATTAAATTGGAACTTTAAGGATCGTTTTGCCTTGGACTCTGATTTAATTCTACATGACACTTGGAACGCTGACACAAACATGTGAGTGCACTCACATTTGCGATGGGTAGGGAAGGTAAGTGAATCCCACCTCTGTTGAGAGTGGGTGAAAATATATAATTACAATAGATAAAAGCATAACAAAAACACAATAGGAACTCCAGAAACACACTAGCCTCAGGTCTAGGAATGGAGATGGGTTTCCAGAACCCCAAAAGAGCAAACACCGACTCTGAGGAAATGCTGATTCAGGGGTTAGGGGCAGTGACAGAGAAAACACATTTACCACTGTCCCGCACTATAACAAAGTTTAATTAAGCAGATCTAGAACACACACAAATATACTGTCATAAATGACGGGGGGGGGGGGAACCCTCCCAGACAACTGGGTGCAGGAAGAGCTTTATAGGCGAGAATGGGTGTCTTGAATCGCACCTGGAAGGCAGCTGTCAAATAACGTGGCTCATGTGGCAGTGATGAATTAATGGTTATTCCAAATGGTGATTTGCTGAAATAAGTAAAGTTCAACCCTTCAAGAATAACATATAAAATCAACATTTGTTAATTCTGTTGCTGTGTTACTCTGTTATGCTTAGCCATTTTCTGTTTATGTTCTTATAATTGCCCTGGAATCTGTTTTTCCCAGGAAGTTCAATAGGTGAAAACAATTGTAAAAAAAAAAATCTCTCCAAAGGGAAGTCAAAAAGAAATCTTATGAAAGTAATGAGGACAATGACAAATTTCAGGAAGGTGGAAGTTTGTGGTGAGTCCAGAAGCCAAAGAATGAATCTGAAGAAGCTCCAGGTGAGAGAATTGCAACATATGGTAACTCTAGATATAAACAGAAGGCTGAACCATTAATAAGCCCGGATGTGCTGAAATTGTAGTTACACTCTTAACTTTGATTAAAAGAGAATAAATAAGATGGGTGTGGAAAGATGTGGGGGGGGGGGCTCAAATTATAATTGCTACTATAGCTAACTCTTCCAGAAAAAGGATGCACCTACTTCCTTCACATAAATGAACAAAAAAATTTAATTGCTGGTTTTTAGGCTTTTGTTTTTTTTATTTTTTACCCCATGATTTTTACCAAACTATTCTCTTCATAATGAATTAACTGGGTCATAAATATATTACCATAGTTAAAAAGGCTTGTTTTAGAGGCATCCAGGCAACCAGAATGTGTCAGATATGGAAATAGGTGGATATTTTTGGGGAGAAGATAGCCAACATCTATCCATCTATGGAGAACTTCAAAATCAGGTTTCATTCCACTGAGTCTTTACCTGTAGTTCCTTTCAAACCACTTGCAAAGCAGCCTCCGTCCTTACAGTGTGGAGGAAGCACAGAATATGCTTCGTTTTGCTTGGACACAGCAGCATCTCTCCAGCCACAAAAACTGCTGTTGGTAGATCAGGCCAGCCAATAAAGATGGACTCCCCTCACCTCAATTCTTCATTGAACTCAACTTTTTAATGTTCTTTTTGGCCATTTAATGTACACATACATGCACACATACACAATGTGCTTTAAATGATAAGTTGTACCTCATAACAACAACTCTTGTTATGGGAGTTAATAAACTCTTGGGAGCTCTCTCTGTGTGTGTGTGTGTGTGTGTGTGTGTGTGTGTGTGTATACATCGAAAGGATTTGCAAAATTCAAGGAAACTCACATGATCTGATTACTTTTGTTACGTGGATTATTTCTGCAAGGGGGGTTCTGCCTTAGCACCAGAAGCAGCCTTAGGACCAAAGGCACGAATAAGTTCACAACTTACAGTGCAAATAAAAATGATTCGAATGATATAGGTCATGTTTTGTTTTAACATACATTGCTTTTAATATAATTTTTAATACCAAGAATATAACATGCAACAGGAAATGCATTGCATCATATGTTCCATCTTAAACTTCCCTGTTAATACAAATTGCTAGTGTTCAATTTTAATTACCATTAGAAAAAGAAGAGTTTTAATTTTCATGTGCCATATTCAAAATTATATGGTGCTGTTTCTATTCATTCTCCTTGAGAACTCTTAAAATTCCTGGAAAAAACTTTATTAGAAAGAATTGTTATCTTTTAATGTACACAAACTAAAATATCAGGGAATTCATTACAGTGATACAATTATTGGATTATTTGCATAATAACTCCTAGAAATAAAGAATAGTTATTTTCTTCCCATTGGAACCGACCTGTTTCACTATTATGGTGGACCTCCCCAGAGCCACTTACAACTGGTTTTAAAGTTACAGTGGCCATTCTCCATCCCATGAAGTCACATGATCAGATTTTGGCAACCTGTATGCATTTGTGGCCATTTTCAGCATCCCATGGTTACATGGCCGCAAATTTTAGTTTTTTTTTGTTTTTGCTGGAAACCAGCATTTACCTCCAGTTTGTAGCAAAAAATAAACCCCCAAACCCATTGCCTAAAATGGATTTATTTAATAACTGCCACAGAAAAAGTTGTAAAATCAGGCATGGTCATTGTTCTGAAGCACTTAATGACCACCGTGGTTTACAACTGTAATTCCAGGCTCAATTACAGTCGTAAATTGAGAACCACCTGTACTGCGATGCTGTCATCTTTTACTTTTGAGGTAGGTACCAGTGAAATAAAATGTAGAGGTCTTTTCAACTGTGCTGGATATGCCACCTCCACACTTTCAAATCTGGCAGCTGCTTTTAACGGACAAAGCGTCACATCAAATATGTAACCGGGCTTAATTTCAAGAGCTTTTACTTTTTACTGCATTGTTTGATATCGCTGCTACTTTTACAATGTTGCAATGTTTGATTGGCAAATATTGCGGAAAGATTGTTTACACAGTGTTCCGGGAAGAGACTCCCTCTAGCCAGTTCTCCAGCCAAAAACAACTATAAACTTCATTTGAGCTGGACAAAGTTTAAAAAGAGAATGAAGCAATAGACTATCCAAAGTAGGAAGCATTTCTAACGAAAACTGTAGGATGGTAATGGGAGAAAGAAGCAGAAGGAAACATCAACAAATACGTATTACAGCAGATTCCAAAATCTGAAAGCAGTGCAGGAAGTTAAAACCCATCCCTCTCCTAGAAGAATGGAATATCCTAGGAAATATTGAAAAGGCAGAATATTATATTTCCCTGAATGTGAAAAGGGGGAAAGATGTTTTAAAGACAAAGTAGCTCCCTGCAACTTCCTGCCCACCCCACTTTGTCAATGGGCCATTAAGATGCCCAAGGCAGTCCCTTTGCATAATAAAGAGCTCTCCCCTTCAGAGGGATGGGATTAAGGCATGATTAAGGCATGGGATTTAGCCCTTTATCCCACTCACCACATGGCACCTGAGAACTCAACCAAACTTGAGATTCAAAACACAGCCTAGAGAGTTGCCCCTGAATGGCCTCATGGGAGTCTGACAACCAATCAGAATACGTTTTCTTACACAGGAACAGGAAACAGAGAGGTGGGGCCTAACAGAGAGTATAAAGCCAGGAACTTTCAGCATCTCGTTCTCTCTCTTCTTTTCCACCCAACATTGAAGCATGTGATCACTCTATCCATGTGGTCCTGTCCACCATTAAACCATCTTTCCAAGGAGCCTCCGTGTCTCCAGTGTCTTTTCCCCCACTTGGAGCTGAACCCAGAAGGACTTTTCTTCCAACAGCAGAAAAAGTAGATATTTCAGTTGCATTTAATCAAAATAACATGTTACATTTCCTATATATTTCTAGACTTCATTGTATGGGATTTTCTTTGTCTTACTGATTTCTACCATACTATTAATTGAGAACCTTCAGGGGTGTGGAAACAAGATGGTTAGCCCAGTTCTTTCTCACCTGAATTGAGGCTGTGGCTGCAGATTCAATCACCTAAAGATAATTAACACTGAATTTGAATGTTTTTAACCAATGCAAGTTGCAGCAATGGGGTTGATGGGTGTCCATATGTTTAAGTTTTATAATATAAAGATTGAAATGTTTTTTTTATTCTCTTTGCTGCTCAAACTCTTACACTAGAGAAATCTAAGAGGTTGGTGCAGAAGTTAGAAGAGTGATATAACCAGTCCCTTGTTGATGTTTTAAAAACAATACAACAATTGTTAATCTTTCTCTACTTCAGAATTATTGCCATTTCTTCATCGGTTTGTTTGCTTTTATTCTGATGCAATTACTATATCTTTGATCCATCCAGTTGCATGGGTGAAATTCAGCAGGTTCTGGAGAACCGGTAGCGGAAATTTTGAGTAGTTTGGAGCGCTGGCAAATACCTCTGGCAAACGCTACCAAAGTGGGGTGGAAATGAAGATTTTGCAATATCCTTCCCCTGCCACACCCACCAATCCACACCCTCAGAACCGGCAGTAAAAGAAATTACCACTGTCCGGATGGAACCATATTCTGTGACTGGAGATAACAAAACCATTAAAACTTAGAATGAGAAGAAATGCCATCTTTCTTTTGGAAATTTTGGAAACTAATTTACTACTATGTATGTGAATAGTGGTAGGATACTTTTTTAAACCAGGCCTTCAACATCTGAAAAACAGCCGTGTTGTTTTTATACACATTTCCAAAAGATATCCACTGACAGGAGAGCCAATATTCCCCACCCCATTTCCACAGACAGACATCACCTCATCTTGGTGTGAGGCAAATAATACGCACCACACCTGCGAGGAGAAGGTTAGCTTGGAGGGCTGAGGAAACATTGCAGAGAACGCACAGTTGCTCCTGGGATGTTATTTTTCTGTCCTTTCAACTCGGGACCGTTCCCATGTGTGTAGTTAAGGATCCCTCGGAAGAAACGGAATTGGTAAAACATAGGATGAATCATCAAATAAGCATCAACCATGTCGGAACAATCTCTGACTCAGCCAGAATGGGATGCCCTCTCTGGTCTGACCTGGTTGCCCAGCTGGTCTCCCTAATAATGTAGCTTGCCATGAGACATGGTAGCCAATATATTAATACAGATATCTCCATTTCAGAGATAATTACATTTATTTACTTATTTTCCCTGTTTATTATTTTTACAAGTACTGTAACTCAACACAATGAACCTATCCAACACACCTCCCATTTCCCCACAACAACAGCCCTGTGAGAGTGACTGGCCCAAAGTCACCCAGCTGGCTTTCATGGCTAAGGTGGGACTTGAACTCCTGCTTTCTGCCTTCTCTACTACACCAACATTGTTCTCCCCCTAGCCCCACCAAAAAGTATTAGTGTTTTTTTTAAAAGTTTACATATGATAACCCAAAAAAGAAATTTGTTGAATCTTGTTGATTTATTTCTCAACAAGTAATGGATAACATATACTTCCTACTATAAACCTAAACACAGATTATTTGGAAAAATGTGCCTTGACTTAGTAGAATCTGATTCCAAATAAACGAATTAGGAATCAGGTTTTAAAATGCTTTCAGAAAAATAACACATAAAGAAGCACTTTTACCATAATACTGTGCATTTAAAGAATATAATAGCAGAATCGCAACTTTCATAATAATTCCTGTCACACCCAATAGTATCATATTAACCTTAGGCTATTTCTCACCTCTTTTATTCATTACAAAGGATACGAGAGGATTGCAACTGGAGAGACTTATCCCTACTCCATTCAAACTTGTAACTATTAAGAAAACAGCTATTGCAAGATTAGATGTTAACTGCAATGATAATTATTTATCAGTGAATATACACAGGTCTGTTCACTAGTCCTGAATTTATGAGAATGCATTCCTAAAAATGAAAATCAATTCTTCTTGCTTTGATTTGTGAAAATTCTGTGATGTTGGAATATGTCTCATTTAACTCAATAGAATTTGGGTCAAAGTAGCTACCCTAGAACTGAACTTCTAACGCCCACATTCAAAAGTAATGCTAAACATAAAAATATTTTGATTTTGTATACTATCTTGAAGGCACAGGGCCAGGCAGGAGATAGGATTCTGGCTAGAAGGCTCCGACTGTAGCAGGTGCATGATTTAGCAAATGTTTTTTGTGTATACAATTGCCAGAAACTTTTATATTAGCACTTATATGAAATTGAATATTTGTAGATTAAGTAAGTCAGCTAGAGATGTCAGTTGAGGTAAATCATTTTGAAGATGGTACTATTTTTGATCTCCAAAAACACTGTGGAATGCATGATTTACTGGCTACATGATTATAATTATGGGTTGGATGAGCATGAGCAGGCAAGGTCATGGCAGCATGGGAAGAGCACATCTAGCTTTGCAGTGTGGAGGCAGTCCAATTTGGAAGCCCTCCTAGATGCAGAGTCATCCAAGGAGTGGGTGTAAGCAGGAATGCTTCCTGTCACCACCAGAGGAAAGTACATTATGCAATGCTGTTTGGGGAGACTAGGCCTTGCTACAGCTACCGACTTCTTTTATTTTCTTCTAGTAAAAAACGCTTCATATAAGAGTCTCTTTAAATATACTTTGAGTTTGTATAAGACCTGCTCCCTAAGTACTGGTAGATTCTCAGACTGCACAGTTTGCCACGGTTTTTCCTTCAATTTTGCTTCCAAATCCTAAAATATTCAATCAAACCTCTTTGAGGGGCTTTCTACCTTTTGATGTACCTCAGAAAGTGACTACAGAGAAGACCCCAACTGAAAGATTGGGGCCTCATTCTTACTAATAAGTGTTAAATAAGTATTTAAGGAAATATTTTATCTATTACTTCTCTGGTGAAAAGAAATCCATCAACATTAAACAAGAAGAATTACTAGCAAATATTAATAGGTTTGAGTATATTGCTCATACATTATCAGCATTTCTTCTTTCCTATCTTGCAAAGGTTAAAGTCTCTGGCACATGTAAACATTTTGAATAACCACACTAGGATCTAAAGAGTACTGCTTTCACTTTGCTTTATTGCTATGAACTTTAAAGAAGAAAAGTGGGGAGAAAGTCACATGGAATATCTCTACACACATTGACACTTTTAAATTCATTCCAATCCAGCAGGATGTTGGAAATGAGGGGCTCAAAATTTTGTCTGCACTTCAACAATACAACTCTCAGAAAAATGACCAGAGCAAATCCATTTTGCAGTTAGGAGAAAGACTAGCAAAAGAAAAACCAACTCTGAAAACAGGGTAGGTCTAATGAAAGATGGGGGCTACAGAGGAAGAACAACCTGAAAAGGTTTTCCCGGTGCGTCATTACGGGTAAAGAAACTGGACAAAATCAAAATATTGGTGACTGCATCCACCCAGTCAACATTCTTGCTATTCTCTCTTGCTCATGAGATCCAGAGCAAAATGAATGTAGCTGCCTTGTGCTTCCCAGGGTTCACATAGAAATGCTTAGGTATTACGTAAGGATAGAGCAGAAACACACATAGAGATGTAACATTGCTTGTTACTTTATTCTACGGAGTAAATATGGATACCTTCAACTGGCCGCTGCCAGCGAAGGATTAGAAAGAGTCTCCCAAGTCAGGCCTTGCTTGCTTGCTTGAAGGGAGGGAGGGAGGGAGGGAGGGAGGGGGGTTGGTTTCCAACCCTCACTTCCAGCTTTGCATGAGGAAATTTATTTTTCACTCCCACTGGTTTTTTTTTGTCTTCCCACAGTCATTCCGTTTTTCTATTTGAGCAAGGAAATCTATCTAAACCAATGATATGTGATTCCTACTCAGAGTGTTCCCCGACTCCTTCAGGTCATAATGGAAGCCTGGGGAGCTTGCAGAGAGAAAATTTATGAGGCTCGTGTGGCCACAGCTGACAGTCGGTTTGGACTTGCAACTTCGTTCCTGGGAAACATGGAGAGAGAAAGTCAAAGGGGAACCTCGCCTACGGAAGGTTGCAGACTATTTGAGTAAGTCTCCCCAACTCAAGCCCTCTTCTCCACTCCTTTTGCGCTTGATCAAAACAGGTTATGGGGCTGCCTAGTCTTTTGTCATAGGGATGCTTTTGACTCCCAATAACCACAAAGTCATTTCAAGATATAAAATGCATTTAATGCTACCGGTTTGGGCCGGTTCACCTGAACCCATAGTAAAAAATGCTACCTAAACCAGTAATAAAAAATGGTTTAGAAAGGGAAAAAAAGTCCTGTGAGACAATCAGCTGTGCTGTGTAATCAACGGAATGTTTTTTAACTTTTTTAGCATTTCTTTTTATTACCAGTTCGGGTGAACAGGTAGTAAAAATATTCTAAAAAACGTTTAAAAAAAGTTCCAACGATCAGCCGTGTGACAATCATCTGTGCTGTGTGATTTAAATTCTGCTTTCTATCAAATGTAAATCACGTGGCGCAGCTGTTTCCCCCCCCCCACTCGCTGTTCTACTTACCTTTGCAGGCTCAGAAGAGGCTCCGTAGCGCCTGCGGGGCCCATGCGCAGCAAGCGCTTGTGTTTGGCGTGAAGCAAACCGTTAGGAAAGTTCAGACATTTCACCCCTGGATTAAAGAATTGTATGGCTTTTGTGACGATAAAAAAAATCCCGTTAAAATAACCTTGTCACTTTTTCTGTATACACACCGGCACACATTAAAAATGAATTTCTGATGCCCGCTCTCATACACACACACACACACACACACACACACACACATCAAGGGCGGGTTCCGGTAGGTACCAGTTCACTTTTCACGCCCGTTCACAGTTCACTGTAAATTGTTGTGTGCATTTCATATAGAGCATGAAATACAAAACATGCAGCTGAGTCTTTAAACTTTTTGTGAGTGTAAGGAAGGGGTGTCAAACGTACGTTATCCCGGGGGCATCACGTGGCAGGGGAAGGGCCGGCACACGACGCATCCGGCCCCTTGGGCAGCAAGTTTGACATCCCTGGTCAAAGGCAAATTTGATCCTTTAGGCAATGAATCCTTATCCATTCTTTTATAGCTCGTTAAATCGAAGTATAAAACTCCCAGGCTCATGAACAGAAAAGGTAGCAGAACTCTCTGCCAGATAATCTACTTTTAAAAGTTTGGGTTTTTCCCTCGACATTCAATTTCTTTTAAATAAAACCAAAACACCTCATCAACCACAACTGCAGGTCACAACCGCAAGTCTTTTGGCTACAATTCCTGATACCCCCGGCTACTGTAGCAATTGGTCCTAGGTTTTAGAAAGCTGATCTAGGCTGTAGCAGAAATATTTCCTCTTGTGAGTCTTGTAAAAGGTAGAACCTTCCAAAGCTGTTCTCAACACCAAAGTACAAATAATTTCAGTTTTTAAAAGAATGTTGATTCTGATAATGTGAAGGCATAATATGGAAGATTGTGGCAATCCTTTAAAATAAGTCCTTTAAAATTGCATGGAAACAGACACACACACAGAGTACCTCTCTCTATCCATTAGAGCACCGTAGGCGGGACTTTTTCCAAACTCCCAGGGCTGCTCCTTTCAATGCTCACTTCTTCCTAGATCATGAGGGTAACGGTACCAGTGGTGGATTCCTTCCGCTTCGGCCGCACCAGTAGTGATTGGGCAGCCTGGGTCACTGGAACCAGCAGCAACCCAGGAACCTGCCGTGCCCCCCCCACCCCCCCCGAACTGGTTCTGCAGCACCCCCCATCTTGGCAGTTTTGTCCTACAGGCCGCGATTTCGTTTTTGAGTTCTGTGCGTGCGCAGAGCAATTTTAATAGCACTGTGCATGCGTGTGCCGTGCACATCAAACAGGCGTGCGTGGCATCCACATGAACAAACTGGTAGTAGTGCCTGCCGAAACCCACCCCTGAACTAACCTAGAAAAAGATGTAGCTACTTTAATGTTTTGCCTCTTGCACTTTCCCACCTGCCATGAAGCACATTTTTAAAAGTTAAACATAACCCTACTAAAAATAATTCATCATCCTTCCTATGGATAACATACAGAACAAAATTCTATCTCTGCACGAAAGCTAAAAACTACTTTAATTGACATGGCTATAATAACAGCAAGTCTATTGTTTCTTCCTCCTCCTCCTCATATTTCAGTAACTTAAGGAGGCATCTGTCTGAGCCGCTTCCAAATATTATCTTATTGCTCTGGATTAAAAAAAATGCTTCAGCCACTTTTGTTTTTTCAACCACTAACCTTCCTCTCATGCATCCTTTGTCAATAGGAAAGGGGCAGAAATTCTTTGGAAAGAGGGAGTCAGATTTCTGTGGTTGCTTTAGGGAATGTAATGGTATGTAGGAATGATCTCCGGAAACATGCAGAGGGGAAGGGAATGGATGCTAAAGGACTTTATCCTGTATTATTGCTGTGTGCTATGGAATAGGTCAGCCCCACCTTTTCTGTTTTTTTTCCCAAAGTTCCGCTTTAGCCAAGTCCTAATAAATTAATAATTGACTTTCATTCATCTATGAGACTTTCTGTTGTTGTTGGCTTGCTTTATTTTGGAAACCACCTATTTTTATTGTTACTCAGAAAAGCAGCCTGCCAATCAAATCAAATGTCTTAGAATCTGTTGGATCAAAAGAACTCTACATTAGTGGAACATTGACTCAGGCAAAAAAATTATGAAGGAAGCCTGGAGTTGCTCTTTGCATAATTCCCAAATATTCAGTTACCTTTTTTTTTTGACACTTTTATGGTTAAAAGGCTTTGAGCAAATTGGCTCCCGAGCTAAACGTGCAATTCGAGGAATTGCCGTTTCTTTTTTTTCATGGGGCCTTAGTGGATGGGCTGACATTTCCATGGGAAAATAGATGTGAGTCAAATTTAAGAGGGCCAGTTTGGTTTCGTGGTTAAAGCTACCTGGATTAGAAGCTAGGGGATTGTGAGTTCCCTTTTGGGCACGCACTCTCTCAACCTTAGGAAGATGATACGGGAAAACCTCACTTCTGAAAATGCTGCCAAGAAGATTGCCTGGACTTGTTCCTGTATTTATAAAGAGGTGGGTCACTCCATGAACCATAGAAACAGCAGTTTCTTCACCACAGAGGGCCTACAGCGTGTGTAAACCCTGGCCAGACGTTGCATTTAGAACAACTGCTCTTTGGTAGTTTATTTCCCTATGAGCAAGTTCTATCCACGAACACACCCAACTAATTGGCTGAGGCATTCTTTATAATTGGCTGTTCTGTGCTGCATGCTCTTTAATAAGAGCCACCCCCCCCCCCACACACACACGCAGCACAGGGCACTCACCTTTCCAGTCACAGCAGCAGACTCAGGGAAAGAACCACGCATTCGGCACTCAGCGACCGAGAGGTAACAGGGAAGGCAAAGTATTGTTAGGTTTGCTGTTCAAAGCACCAGACAGGAGTAAAACTCTTGTCAACGTTGCCAAAAGGACAAAATTCTGTGGCCCACAGAACCCCTTTCTCTGACGGCTTCTGCTTTTGTGGTTCTGTCTATTGTTAAAAACTGAAAGATGGAGAAAAACAGGATTCCTTTAAACAACTTGCTTCTAACGCTGCAAGAAGCCTAATAACAATGCCCCGGTTTGTTAAAGATGGGATTGCTCACTTTCAGAAGCTCGAGAGGTTGAAAGCAAACAAGGAAAAGCTAGTTGAGAAATTGGGGAAGTGTGTTTGTATATAATTTACATAATTCTCTGACCATTACCAAAAGGGAAAAAGGAAGGAAGGAAAGATTGGTTGCCTATGTCGCAACAGGATCGAGGGGGGAGTGACCGATGAGGAAAAAGCTCAAAGGAGGCTGTTCTTTGGAACAGTCAGAGGAGGCGAAGGGTAAGAGAGGAGCTGAGCGAAACCTAGGAAGCCTTGTGGTAACAGGGCAAAAGCGCCCCTGTGCCCGGCTCTGGAATGGCTTTCCATTTTCTGGGTTACGCAGTTCTAGTCCTGTTATTAGCATCCTTTACTGCTGTGGCTGGTAAGTCAAAAGTTTAAGTAAATATTGCATTTGATAATAACAGTATTGGTGGGATGGAAAAGCAACATTTAAGTAGACAATATTTAAGCATAGATTTTTTTAAAAAAAGGAACCCTAAGCACCCCAACGTAAAGATACACACCAGTTTTAGGAGCTCTGGTCTAGATGAATTCTTTTCCAGTTTTGGGTGTGGAATTACTGGAATAGTTTGAATCGGCTTTGATTTCAATATAATTGTCTCTTGTAATCTTCACTTAGCAGACACTTAAGAAGTTTGCTTTATCTTGTTAGATTTGCAGACTCTAACCTATAGACAAACATAACAAAAGCAAAATGTTCAGATAGTTGGACGTGAATGTTCACATTATTTTTATCATTTTCTGCCCTGGATTAATCCAAAACAAATTTTTGAAGTAATTTTCATTGCCTGTAAGGAAATTAATAATACAGTCAGATGTAAGAGAAATAACCCAAATTTGTTCATGACTATTTAGAAGTAAGTCCCATTGGTTCTAATGGATCTTATTTATTAAGTATGCATAAAATTGCAACATGTACTGAGCTGTAATTAAATTCCAAAGGCCTGCTGGTAAGACTGATTTTTACTAATCGACAGAGAGCATAGTCCTACAATTAGCACCAGCTACAAATTGCAGTCATTGCTATTAAAAGAGGTGGATGAATTTTTCATGCAATTTTAGAACCTGAATGAGCTATTAAATTTAGCCAGATTGTTTCATTGCATGCCTACCTACTTACATGAGAGTAAGTCTCACCAAAGTCTATATGATTAATCTTGACTTGATGCCTATAGAATTAGCACCCAGTAGAATTCTAACTCTACAAGAGAGTAGTCCTTCTTATTGCTTTTTGGAAAATTAAATTGAAATCAATATTAATGCATTTGCATTATAAGGACCCGTGGTAGATATTTCCTTGTTTGTGTTTTATTTAGTCCTCTATCATATTATCACTGAAAGCAATAATGAGGACAGACTTTATATTAATCGCTTCACTGATGAGTGGGTGCTGCTGGAAGACCATCTAAACTTCTAGTGAGAAAATGACTATAGCATCACATACAAGTTTATTTTGTATAATACAGCTGCAGTTCTGTATTCATTCTATTAAACTTTTAAAGGACATTGCACTGATATTTTTCCTATTTTTGCAATTTGTTTATATAGATGAAGCTACATTACAATAAAAGTATAAGATGTATTATTTTATTCCTCTGCCTGCCCAATATCAAATATTTATTTTGTAACATGCAGAAAATTACTAGGCAACTGACAATATGTACGGATTTTTTAAATAGAACATAACTCTTTTAAACGTATGTTCCTCCTACTGGATAGTAAATAGCTATTTCAAGAATTGCCACCTTTCACCTCCTCTTGAAACATCCTCTTGAAATATTTATTTGTCAAGTTTACATGTTTGATTCATTAGATCCAACATAGTTTTAAACTGTATCAGTTATTGTAAGAATAGCAGAGGAAAAAAACTGATTTCAAGAATGTATTATATAATGCTTCTGGAAATGGTCATCTGTAATTATTTCAGAGTGGAATGTATGAGTTTCCACTCCTTTGGGTGGTTGCTGGGGAAGTAATCAATAACAATCATAGTCACAGCTATAACGCCTGAGCGGTTTCTAGATTTGAGAGCTGCCAAGTAGAATCTCTACCAATGCTTATCAATTTTAGACTTATTATTATAAAAGGTAAAGGTTCCCCTTGCACATATGTGCTAGTCGCTCCCGACTCTAGGAGGTGGTGCTCATCTCCGTTCAGTGCTGTCCAAAGACGTCTCCGTGGTCATGTGTCCGGCATGATTAAATGCCGAAGGCGCACGGATCGCTGTTCCCTTCCCACCAAAGGTGGTTCCTATTTTTCTACTTGCATTTTACATGCTTTCGAACTGCTCGGTTGGCAGAAGCTGAGATGGGAGCTCAGGGGAGCTCACTCTGTTACGCGGTGCTAGGGATTCGAACTGCCCAGCTGCCGACCTTTCTGATCAACAAGCTCAACGTCTCAGCCACTGAGCCGCCACGTCCCTTTAGAGTTATTATACCTGTTGCCAAAAATTTCTAACGAGAGGGGGCTCAAAGGGATGTTTCATCTCCAATGCAGATATTGTTCTCTTCAATATCTCTTCTTGTTGAGATAATAAATCCTTATTTCTCTCTCAGAACCAAAGGTTAAATTAAACCATATGACTTGCATGAAATCAATAACTGTATAGATTAATAGAAACACATAAACACAAGAATGATTTGAAACAAATTACTCTCTCTTTCAGTTTCCTAGGCTGACTTAGAAAGTGCAATCTCTTGTTCTATAACCCAACAACCAGACAGGTTCTTTTTAAAGCCCAATATATATTCAGCTTGAAACAATTCAACAGCCAATGGCAGAGTCTTTCCACTTCTGGGCCGTCTTTGATTTATTTATTTATTTACTTGCTCATTCCCCTTTGCTGCCCCAGATCCAAATCCCATTGGGTCACTCATGGCTTCTTTCAGTCACACGATCCATTCCCCAGCTATCACGCACTGGGCGATCCTTGTTGTCTCGACCTCAGTCCTGTTTCAGGTTGACATGCTAAGGTGGTTTCCTTCATGGATACATCCTGCCAATCCCTCTCCCTTGAATTCCAAGCTGCAGCTTCGTGTGCAGCCAGAGCGCGTGACTCGACCGTACTGTGTTCCTTTCCTTTGGCTCTTAAGCCGCCTTTCTGCCACTCTCTCTCTTAACTGGAATGTTTTGTCTCCCTCTCTCTCTTTTCTCTTAAACTGCCCGGCTTATGAGTAATCTTTCATTTTAAAGCTTTCCTTCACCCCCTTAATGTTGAATAGTCCATCTTAGTTCACTTGAATTTCTGACTGCATTTTGTTAATGCAGCCCGTAAGCAGTGATAATGGCTGAACTAATCATAATGCCATTTATGGACATCGTTTCCCACAACAGAGCTGGAATAATCAGGTTACACGCAACTCTCATTTAAGATGACACACGTGAAAAGACTCATGAGGCCCCAGAAGCTAATGACCTCCGTTACTAAGATACTCAGTGTATAACCGATCAATACAGATGTTGAAACTGTTGGGCAGTGTTGGGGTTTAGTGACTGTGGTCCAGCAAACAGATTTCCTGATGTTTCACCAGCAAGCCCGGCTGGCATCTTCCGAGGGAAGGGAGAAGGGCAGCCGAGATGGGGCTCTTGACCAGGCTCTTGTCTGGATGGCTCTGGTGACTTCCGGCTGGCCTTTAGCTGAGCTGACTTCTGATTAGTGCAGGATGAGGAGGGCATGGAGTTAAAATGCTCTTTGCACAAACGCTGGTGACAGACGGAATACGGCTGCTTTAAGTGTCCGGGACTGGACTAATCCCCACATGCTAGACAACGGCTTAATAGGAAGGAATCCATTTATGTTCTATGAATGGATACAATGTTATAAGTTCTAGCATTTATTAGTTGCTCATCAAATGTTCTTAAGGATAGTACAGGTAGTCCTTGCTTAATGATAAGTCACTTAGTGGCCATTCAAAGTTAGGACAATCCCTTTTAAAGAAAGTTACAGCAGGCAGGTTCTGGAGTTTAGATGGCGCGCACACACACACACACAAACACACACACAAGGGGGGGGGACAGCATTTCGGCACTTGGCAACTATTTGTATTGTTATGCGGTCATGTGACCTGATTCATGAACTTTTGCCAATTTCTAGCCTTTTCATCTGATTTCCAGCAAAATCCACCCATAGCCATGAGTGGACTTGCTTTATGACCATAGTGTTCACTTTATGACCATTGTGTTGACTTAATGACCACCTTAAAATATTGTAAAATCAGGTTGGTCATGTTGGTGTCTCGACTTTCAACTGTGATGATTTACAAGAGAATTTCTGGGCATTGCAGTCCTAAGTCAAGGAAAACCTCTACTAATGCGGGAATGTATGATACTTTCAAGGAGATGTGGTTTAAGTTAAGGATTTCAAGATGAATTAAAGTAATCTTTATGAACATTAGCAGTATTTTAAATAATGCACATCTACTAGTAGGTTTTCTGAAAAGGAGCATTATTTCTTCATTCAAAATGCCTTTTAAAATGTTCTCATTGTGTGTGCAAAACGAAATGAGACAGAGTAGAAAAGAACATTTTGTGAGGTAGAAATGCCATTTAGCATAACCCAAGTTCAACATCATGGCTATTCAGTGAAACAAATTAAATAAATTTTTATGGATTTAACATTTAAAGATAATTCATTGAATATAGGGAGGGGGTTGCTATTCCTTTCTTTAGGAATCAAGGTTCTATCCTCAGTACTGTGAAAATACGCTTAAAAGTATCTGTGGGCTGAGGCTGCAGCATATGCATAGCCATGGGTGTGTGTGTGTGTGTGTAGACAGTAACTACAGCTAATACTCTTGCTGTCCTATGTTTTCCACAACTGCCCTGTGAGATGGGTCAGATGGAGAGACTGATCCAAACTTAGCTGGCTTTCGTGCCTAATGAAGCCTAGAACTCACAGTCTCCTGGTTTCTAGGCCATCACCTTCACCACTATGACAAACTGACTCTCTTGATCTCAAATCTTGATAAATTATTGTAATTTTTAAGGTAGATAAATGAAAGTTAGCTCTCTTTTTTTATACTAGTTTCAGAACAGACCTCTTAGTTCTACTGGGTATCATTTAATGCAGGAGTTTCAATGCGGCCCTTTTTACCAAAGGGGGGGGGGAGGGAGATGTGATACATCACATGACGACAATGTGAGCCCACAAGTTTGGCACCCCTGATTTCATGTATCTCTTGGAATAAGCAATTTGGCTATTTGATACAGAACTATCATTTTTAGCAGCCAAACCCTCACTCTCATTGAAACTGGTGCAATTTTTCTCCTTTCTTAGAAATATGTTTTGTGAGTTTTTATTCTGGATTTGACTATTTGAACAAGCATGAGAATAAAGTCCGTTTGGTTGTAGTGGTTCAAGCTAGAAATTGGGATCATGTGAGTTCTAGTCCTGCCTTAGACACGAAACCAGCTTGGCCAGCCACCTTCGCTCCGCCGTAGAAAGAAAGCAAACCACTTTTGAAATCTTGCCAACAGAACTGCAGGGACTACTCCAGGCACTCATTAGAAGTCAACAATAACACAAATATACTAAAACGAACACAACAAAAAAGGATCAGAAAATAGTTTTTTTTTCTGGATTTGAAGTGTTATTCATTGCAGAAAGGACTGATAAAAAATAATGGCAAAAGATTAGCCAAGTCATCAGTTCGAAGAAGAAGAAGAGGAAGAAGGAAGAAGGAGGAAGGAGGAAGAGGAAGAAGGAAGAAGAAGAAGAAGAAGAAGAAGAAGAAGAAGAAGAAGAAGAAGAAAAGATAACATTTATACTGTTGATTATAATGAACAATCATTTGTATGTTAGTCCATAAGAAGAAGATCCAAGAATCACAGCTAGGTAATACTTTTCAGTTGGATCATTCCACCTTTTGGATTCAACCCTATTGGCCGTTGGGGCTTCCCTAGAGGCCTGGTTCTGCCACCTGGCCTGGGAATCCGATAGAGGTTTGGAGCCTGCAGAAAGGATGTATGGTTCACGCAGGTTGCTGACTGGCCGCCTCTCTCATTTTACGTCTCTGGTTAATTTGTTTTAATTGTTTTTATTTTGTTTTTGTTTGTTATGGTTCCAACTTGTGAGCTGCCCAAACTCATATATCTGAGATGGCTGTCTATATAAATGGAAGAAAACAAAGAAAGAAAGAAACATAAATGATCCAATATAATACAGGAAATATGAATTCTCCAGAACTTTTAACAAGGAAAACTCACTTGACTGCAGCCATAGTCAACAATTCAAATTCTTCAGACTGAACCACTTGTTAATAATTGTAATCACTGACACAATTAATTGTGCAAGACTAAAGGAAATGGTTGTTCTTCCAGTTACCAAAAGACAAAGTCCATCAGTTCCTCTTACTCATCTTTCCTTTGACAAGGCACTCAAGATGCTGGTTCAAGTTTTGAAGGGTTTCTAAAGGAATTAGCGCACTAATTCCATGTTATAGGAGGACTCTTATGAGGGTTTAGGTATTTGTGGATTACAGTCCAATCCACTTTGAATTATACTCCATAAACATTTTCCTGCAATGAAACTTGTAGTCATTCACATTGAATCACCTCTTGGCATTTGGTCTCTCTCTTGTCAATCAGTGATATGTTTTTACTATGTAACAGCACCCTCTAGTGACCAAATCATTGATTTAATTTTATAGGTTACTTAAAAACCGGTCTCTACGTAAGAATCTTTTCTCAGCGAAGGGCTTCAGGTTATTGCTGTAGTTTGGATAGACACATCACATGTAACAGTTGTGAAGGGCAACATTTTATGTGTCTATTTTGTCTAAATTACTCCCATTAAAACCGTAACATTTTGTTTGTAATATTCTGCATGTCTGAGAAGTTCCTTTGAAGTAATTTTTTCTTTATATTTCAGACTAGAAGTATAGAGGATTGTTTTTTTTTAATTTTTTAATCAATTAAACTGTTGCAATATTTAACTATATGTTGTGGAAAAGTTGGGCATCAGAATGAAACTATTAATCAAAATTTGGCATGAAACAATAATTGGGAATATAAATGTTTCATAACAACACAGGACTACCTGAAATACCGTCTTCTATATGACATATTCTAGGTGTGATATGATCTGATGATAGAGGAGAGCAATCAAATATCATTGCAGTTGCCAATTTTTAAAAAGAGACAACAGTTGGAGGCATCAGGTTAAAAACCAGAAAACTTTTGAGTTTGGCAAAAAGCTTTGGCCAGTCGTGCTTTCTCAACGCTGGGAAGGAGGCAAATTTCTCCTGAAATCTTGCCAAGGAAATTGCAGGGCTTAGTTCAGGAAGTTGCCGGGAGTCGGCACTGATGATGATGATGAAGGAGGTATGGAGATGAATTTCCTATTACAGAAGCTGCCTATTTATAAGAAACGGGTCGTTTTAAAAATCTATGCATGTCAAATTAAATCTATTCTAGTAAACAGCACCAACAGATCTGGACCAGCTTCAATCTGCCTTCTAATCATGCATTAGCTATAGAAGCCAGATGGGTAATTTTCAGCTAGTCGCTCTGTCCAGTCGTTCTGTCAACCTAGGAAGAAATCAACGGCAAACCATCTCTGAAAATGTCATCAAGGAAATCGGACGCTTTCTCCATGTAATTGCCAACATATCTAAAACTCTTCTTTTAATTTTAATTTCTTTCCTGGCAACTGTGGACCTATTTCAGGACATTGAAAGCCTCCTGCATACTAATGGTCACATGTTCAAGTCACTTGCAATATGATTTGGCAGTGGAGAATATTGTCATCAATCTTTTACCCTGCACAGATCACTCTTTCATTGCCTTTGAGGAAGTCCAGCTCAGGGAACTAACTCCACCAATTGGATTCCATCTTTACTGGAAGTGGCATCCAGAGCCATCTCCCTGGGCACCATAGCCTTTGGCTCTCCTGGGTTCCAGCGTGCACAGGCACATGCATGCTGGAAACCAGAAGCTCGGCTTCCCGATGTGTGCATGTGTGCCAGGGAACTGCTCTTCCGGTTTCCGGTGCCCCCCCCCCCCGTGCACGCAGTCCCGTTTCGGTTCTCAGCGCCAGAAAGGTTCGCCAACACTGATATAGGCCAAAGTAAATAATCTTTAAAGTCTAGCTTCAGCGTTTGGGTTGAAGCCAGGTGCTGCCGGACGAATCACACTGTGCACAACTACTGTAGTGGCCAAAACCTTTTACACTTCCTTCTTTCACACTGAGGCAGTCATGGCGTCTCTCACAACATGTCCAAGGTCTCCATTCTTCTCCTTCCTGGGCCTCCGTTTACATTCCACCCGAGACCCCTGCTCATGCCCCTCCCAGGGTCCTTCTTTCACGCTGGCATGGCGGCAGAGAGAGAGAGAGAGAAACCACACTCGTTAATTGTCAAGGCAGCCAGGAGATGAGTCTCTTTACACAACTGTGAAGGCTCAGAACCACCAGGGCCTCGTGAGAGGGCAAGGACGCTGCAAAGGGCAGCTACGGTGGCAGGACAAGCTTCCTTTCTGGGCCCAGCCAGAATTTCTTAGCTGATGCCTCCCAGAATATACTAGCCTGCCAGGCCAGGCCGGATCGGATGGGTACAAATGACCAGAGGTGTTCATCGTTTATAGCTTTGAACCCAGTGCCAGGCTATACACGATTTAAAGCTATACACGATTTACACAATTGTAAAGGCTTAGGCCGAGGTGGCGCAGTGGTTAGAGTGCTGTACTGCAGGCCACTTCAGCTGACTGCAGTTCTGCATTTCGGCTGTTCAAATCTCACCGGCTCAAGGTTGACTCAGCCTTCCATCCTTCCGAGGTGGGTAAAATGAGGACCCGGATTGTTGTTGGAGGCGATATGCTGACTCTGTAAACTGCTTAGAGAGGGCTGAAAGCCCCATGAAGCGGTATAGAAGTCTAACTGCTAAAGGTGGTAGCCAGGACATTGAATTGCACCTCGACGCACACCAGTCCCCACTGCAGTTCACAAAGCAGTGGTGTTACCACTGCTCCAAGTAACCAACCCCATTTGCCACCCAGGCTGCCTTATTCTGCACCGGCTGAAGTGCTTTCCAGAGCAGCTCCAGGTGGGAAGCACTGCAGTAGCCCAGAGGGGAAAGGACACGGGCCTGACTGACAGTGAGCAGGTCCTCCTGGTCCAATAAGATCCTCCCAGAAACCTATTTGGTTCCCACACTGACAATATTCAAGAAGTGTTTAAAAACCTTTGAGACTAAACACATTTCTTTTGCTTTGGTTTTCTGCTTTTTAGGACAAACTGTTGTGGACTTAAGTGGCCTCTAGATCTCGTATCTAAATACAATATAAATAAAATATCTACCAAACTGTGAAAAAAATAAAGCTCTTTCTTTTTCATTGGCATCTAGCTCAAAATGCATGTGGGCCGCCTGATAGAAGGGAACGTGAAGAACCCGTGGAAGGATTGACTGAAGAGTCATACGCACATAAACACGTAATATCATACAAATGCCGTCCCGGATACGCTAAAGCTTGGCCTATTAAACTTGAATGTAATGATGGAGTCTGGAAATTATTGTCTCCTGCAAAGAGCTGCACAGGTAAGAAATAATGTTTTGCAAAAGTCAGTGAAGAAGGATACTGAAATGTTTAAGAAATATTTTTTACCCTTTCTGATTCGTAGTTTTGATTATAAGTCATCAAGTTGATGTTGGCTCTTGGTGATTATGTAGATAGATTTTTCTCCTGGACAATCTGTCCCCAACTCGTCTCAGGGTTCCAAAAGTCAAGTCATCACTGCTTTAACTGTGTCCTTCAGGGTTTGTTGCCAGGGTTTGAAATGGATTCCAAACATTAGAACCACCATTAAAAAGCACAACAAAAATGTTCTTTCTGCGTCAACTCAAAAGTTCAGACTGACCCAAAAGTTGTTGATACAGTAATACAGAGAGATTACTGACTCTATCATTTGTGCTTCTATAACTGCCTGTTTTGCATCTCATTTGGAGACCAAGGACCCAGAGTATGGAGGAAGAATGGAGAGGCCAATCAAGCACAGTAATCCCACCGTCATTGAACCAGGTTTTGGTGCTTTTGGCAAAAGTTGCTCTCATCAGAAAAGAGGACTTTGGACCACTGTGCTTCATTAAGACCAGGGTCAACGCATCCGTCTACCAGGAGGTTTTGGAGCACTTCATGCTTCCTTCCGCAGACGAGCTTTATGGGGATGCTGACTTCATTTCCCAGCTGCCCACACTGCCAAAAGCACCAAAACCTGGTTCAATGACCGTGGGATTAGTGTGCTTGATTGGCCAGCAAACTCACCTGACCTGAACCCCAGAGAGAATCTATGGGGCATTGCCAAGAGAAAGATGAGAGACATGAGACCGAACAATGCAGAAGAGCTGAAGGCCGCTATTGAAGCATCCTGGTCTTCCATAACACCTCAGCAGTGCCACAGGCTGATAGCTTCCATGCTATACGCCGCATTGAGGCAGTAATTGCTGCAAAAGGGGCCCAAACCAAGTACTGAGTACATATGCATGCTTACACTTTTCAGAGGTCCGATATTGTTCTATGTACAATCCGTATTTTATTGATTGCATGTAATACTCTAATTTTCTGAGATGGTGGATTTGGGGTTTTCATGAGCTGTATGCCATAATCCTCACAGTTATGACAAATCACGGCTTGAATTATCTTGCTTTGCATGTAATGAGTCTGATCTCATATCTTAGATTCACCTTTTAAGTTGCATTACTGAAATAAATGAACTTTTGCACGATATTCTAATTTTTCAAGTTTCACCTGTATATTGAGCAGATCAGAAGAAGGGCTCAGAAAATATCTACAAACCCCTCACATCTGGAAACCCTCACATCTGGAAAATATCTACAAACCCTCACATCGCTTCAACACCTCCTCTCGGGATTTCTCTCTAGGGCAGTGATGGCGAACCTTTTTTGGCTCGCGTGCCAAAAGTGGGGGGAGCTCAGGGGGGTTGTGCGTGGGCATGGCACTCCCATAATGCTATGCGCACGACCACAGTGTGCATGTGCACACGACCAGTGCTCCCCCCCATTTTGGCATGCCTTTTTCACCCTCCCCAGGCGCCAGAGGCTTTATAGGAGCCTTAGGGGAGGGTGAAAACAGCCTCCCCCATCTCCCAGAGCTGAAGCCCCCAGAGCATGAAAAACTGGCCCTATGGGCAAACCAGAACTTTGGGAACGGACTTCTTGTTTGCTCACAGGACCAGTTTTAGCCCTCCGGAGCATTCAGGGGCCCCTAAAGGCTCCGAAGGGCTAAAGTTGGCCCTACGAACAACCCGGAAGTGAATTCCGATTTGCTCGCAGTGTCATTTTTTGCCCTCCGGAGCCTTCAGGGAAGCTTCCTGGGGGCTCCTGAATGCTCCGGAGGGCTAAAACCGGCCCTATGAGCAGAAGTCCGTTCCCGAACTTCCGGTTTGCCCGTAGGGCTGGTTTTTCATGCTCCGGAGGCTTTAGGGAAGCCTCAGGAGGGCAAAAAATGGCCTGAAAAGAAGGCCGAAGTCAGCCTTGCATGCCCTGACAAATGGCTACGTGTGCCACCTGTGGGACGGGTGCCATAGGTTCGCCATGATGGCTCTAGGGCATGGCAAAATAATTAGACACAGGGACAGTTTTTCCCCTCATGCCATCACTCTGCTGAACACCTTATTCTTACAGGGCTATCTTACATCTAAGTATATTTACCCATGTGGTATGGCTCTAGTATTATTATAATCCTTCTGTTCTTCTTTAATATTTCCTCTTAGTGGCGGTATGATGATGATGATGATGATGATTACTCTGTTGCTTTTGCACAGAGCTTTTGCACCAGAGACAAATTCCTTGTGTATCCAATCACATTTGGCCAATAAAGAATTTTGCTCCATTCTATTCTGTTTCTGTTCTATTCTTCCACTTTCCCCAGTATTACAATTTCATTAGAAATCTGGGTCTTTGCACAATTTGTTCAAAGTAGGATCCATCCAACTCACTAGAGCAGGGAGGCAAGGAATGTTCCAGGTCCCAACCCCTAAGGAGGTCCACCTGGTGGGTTTCAAAGACGGGCTTTTCCCATGACGACTCTCTCCCTTTGGAGAGGAAGTTAGACAACTCTCCACTTCGATACCCTTTCCCTGAACACTTGGCTATGCCAGAGGGCCTGGGAAAACCAGAGTGGGATGACCCATCCAATGGCTAATTTGACTGTGTGTTGTTGCTGGACTGGATGGGACTCTTATTGGTTTTTTTTTTTTAATTTTATTTTCTGTGCTGTCCTTTTATTGCTTTAAGCCACCTAGAGTCACTGTTTTTAACTTGATACCGAGAACCATGAATTACATTTGTTATCACGAAACATAGAAGTTGCCTTTCAGACTGAATGCCAGGAGAAACACATAACTCTTCCATGAGTAAGAACTTTGAATTTGCCATGTAATTTCTTAATGAAAGGCATTTCATATGATTGCATATCATTCAGAATATCAGAATTTGCACACCAATAAGGTGAAGCAGGAGTGCAGGAATTCTGAAAATAGTAAGACCAGATTTAGTTCATAATAACAGCGGGATAGGAAAGGTGAAATAGGCAAGGGGAGATTCAAGCTCCGGGCAGTCTACGGGCTTCCCAAACGCTAATTTTCTTGTTATATTGCATTGCATTACATTTCATTTTAATTTTCAGGAAGATCTTGTGGCAGCCCTGGAGATTCTGATTATGCCAGTTTTGAACTTGCCAAAGGAGAAGATTTTACTTTTGGTGCCCGTGTTGTTTATACGTGTAATGAAGGGTAATATTTTTATAATTGTTTTTCACCTTTCTAGTTGTTCATTATATACAACCTGTGCATTAAGGAAAGCAAAAGCTCTCTTTCCCAAAATGATAATTCGTTTATATTGTATTTTAGTGTGGGAGTTTGTAACGTATCCTTACAGCATCCTCTCTTGCCTGCATCTAGACCTTGATATATGGCTAGTCTACAAGAGAAAAAGGAAGCCAAAAGAGGGATAATGGGTGGAAAAAAACAGTTCATGACATTCACACACACACACACACACACACACACACACACACACACACACACACACGTACATACACACCCACCCACCAGTTTGGCGTAGTGATAAAGATATTGGTTTAGAAACTAAGAGACTCTGAATTCTAGGTTTCCCTTTGGATATGTTTGATACCTTGAGTCATATTTCAAAGGAAAGATAAACACACACACACACACACACACACACACACACACACACACACACACACACACACACACATGAACCAGAGGTTGGTTGCTCCCGATTCATCCCGGATTGGGTAAACTGGTAGTAGTGTTGGCGGGAAGCTCCGCCCACCTGCCCAGACACTTCTGCACGAGCAAACCAGTAGTAAAAAGTTTAGAAACTCACCCCTGACATGAACATACGTACCCATATGTATCTATGCATACGTATACAGAGACTTTAAGACTGGGGCAATAAGAGAGTCTGATGTAATATAATCTATAGCTCTTGTCTGGCCATCAAGAGGGTGGACACTGATTTAAGAAACATCTCAACATTAGCAGAATTTCCATCCTTTCCGTCTTCAGATATTCAGTGAGATTCTTTATCTATTCAAGTAGAGATTATGGATTTGTTCTTGTTAGGGAGTAAAAAGCTAACAGCTAAATAAATACCGTACTCCTTAAAACAAATAGCTTGTACTTATATTCTCTAACTTGACTAGAGTATGATAGTGCTGTCCTCAACCCTGATAAACAAGTCACCTAATTCCTTTATTTTATATGTGAAATCCTTATTTATTCAGATGCAGTTATTCTCAGGAAATATAATCCTGAGTGTCTGATTCTCAAGTGTCATGGATGTCTTTAGCTGTGATCCCCCTGAAGTGCATTGCAACACTTCACTCTTGAAATCACAAAAGTGGGGGAGGCTCAGTGAAAAAATACCAGTTAAAACATTCATCTCTATAACTTAAATAACTGCGATGGAGAAGAATGCACCAGTTCTCTGAATAAATGGTTTCACTGTCAAACCAATTTGATGACGTATTTCTTTTCTCTTAAGATCGAGTTGCAATCTTTTCCATATTTTACCTTAAAAGCAATATTCTTTGTTCTGTTGATTGTTTCTGATGTATGGCAGTGTTACCCTTTTTCATAGCCATGTTGGCTTTGCTCTATTGGATTGAGTGATCAGGCAATTTTTCATAAAGTTGTGCAGAGATCTATTTTAGTAGAAGATGGATAGATGGTCTGCTTTCTGTTTCTTGTGTTCTGCATTGTTGCAGAATATTTGTGCTCATCTGAATAATGTACATACAGTTTACAGCTGGGTTATTATTTTATTATTAGTGGAGCACTTGGTTAGCGCAGGTGGTTTTTGTGTTTCTAATTTGCTGCCATTTCTTCTGCTAAAAAGGTTATCAAGGAAATGAAGCGTGTTCCTTCCATTGTGGATTTAATTCCTTTGAAGATGTTGTTGATTATGTCATGGGTCTTCATTAGTTGTTCCTTTATGTTATGAGGAAAGTGTCATCTACATACTAGATCCTTATTTTTTGTGGTATGTGTTGTAGCTATAGTTTCTAGACACTGCGTTGCAGTCTCTGCTGTGAGTCTAGAGAAGGAAGATCCCATGGTATTCCTCTGGTTTGTTGGTAGACTTGTCCATCAAAATGAAATGAGGTCGTGGCAGAGATTGATGAGATTCATGATTCTGGGTTTTTCATTCTTAGTGTATTTAGTTAGGTCAAGTGTGTTGTGAAGTACTGCTGCCATGGAGTATTTCTATGGGTCTATGAATATAAAGAGTGCAGTGACATCTTATGAAAACATAATCTCATCTTCCCTTATTGTGTCTTTGATTTTTCTGACGGCACTGTAGTTAATAAAATATTTGCTTCTCTTGGAGATGTCCAAACTTTTTGTAAGTTCTTTGACTATGTTGTATGTTAGGATCCCTGATAATGAGACAATTGGATGTAGAACTATGTCGTGTTTGTGTGTTTTTGCATCCATACAAGTTTGGCTTGGTGGAACTTAGAAAACAGAAAGTTAAAAACAAAAAAGGGCTGAAAAATACAGGTTTATGCAAAGGAGGTCATTCATTTTATAGTCAAAAATGGGGGATCAGCAGCTTGAATTTGAGGACATCTGATGGATTATAAATCTTTAAGGAGATTTACACTGTTGCCACACAAGCTGCCCATGATAACATCAGATTGACATGATTCAGCCAAACTGCAACTTTCAGTTTTCACTGTATTTCATTTCAAAGTTTTACTGCTTTCTTAGTAATATCGTGACTTTCTTTTATACCCCATGCCTTTTTTTTACAATATTGGGATTTCTGCATTTTAAATTTATAACTCAAACCAACTCAATTTCTTTTTCAAAGTGACCTTATTTTTCTTTATTGACTGTTTAATTATCTTCTGTTAAAATGTTTGTAGACATAAACTGTATTTGTGCAATGAAATACTGAAAAGAATTTCTGCACTTTTTTCTTTTAAATTTGTGTGAGAAACCCGAATATCATAGCAATATAAGTGAAAATAGACAACAGTATTACTGTTGTTTCTTCTGAACTTATTTTATTGCTTATTTGCTTCTCTCTGGAATATGATGTGTATTTTTGTAAGAGACATCATTTTGCAGTGTTGCTACGCAATGTTATGATGCTCTTAAATTTTATCTCTTATCGAACCCTTCATTAAATATTTGGACCACACGATGGCACTGCTATGCAAGGGACAATTAATTGAAAGTTTCATTTACACTGTTTGAGCATTTATCCTTTTCACTGTACTACATATGTACATGTTTGTATTTGTCTGAGAAATCCAAACAAGATATTTAGTTTGGTTAAAACAGACTGCAATTTTAATACATTTTAGATTTATATAAGATATGCAATATTTGGTATTTTATAAAATATTGTAATTGTAAAATGCATACCATATCTTTTAGATGCTGATTTTCATTTAATATACCTCTCACTACAAGAGGGAGCTCTAATACAGATAATTATTCCTGGGATTTTCATTACAAATCTTTAAAATACTTTATTATAGTGAGGTACTAGTACTGAGTTGTTGTTTTAAAAATATGTGACCTTTTGTTCCAAGGGCTTCTGGAAACATGGAACCTTTGGCCCATGGGTGACAATATCTCCTTTATATGACCCCGTAGTCCCTATTCAGGTCAGAGTCTGGGCAACTAGGTGAAGCTGAGCGTTTCCTGGCCAAATTCCCTTCCTGATGCCTACCTGGAATTCATAGCAGTTATTTTTTTCTTTGTGTCCTATGAGGAAACATCTGCCTCTACCTAGGATTGAACAAATAACCTACTGAGTTGGAGGCAAGGATGTTTACCACTGGGCCACCATGCTGCTCAGTTCAGATATACAATCATGTGATTGTATTCTTGCTATATTTAATATGTACAATGTTGCTTTTATATTATTTTGTGCCCCTCCCTCCCCATCCGTCTCTTTGTTTTTTAAATAAAAAATAAAAAAAACTTGAATATCAAACACTGTTTTGTAAATACAATATTGTATAACCAGAAGTGGTTTTGAATTTGGTGATAGTTTCAAAAGTTTTGGAAGGGAAAATGAATTTAAAAGTTGTGGAGAATGAGTTTTTCATTTTTTTCTAACTCTGGGAATAAATATCAAACTTGTTTCATCTTCTATATTTCCAAGAATGATCAGTAATCATTAGAATAATGCATCTTCTCAGTATGTTCTAAATCATGATAAAATATGCTTTGATATATAATCCTTTTGCAGTATCAGTGTGTTTAGTTCCCTATTTTTTTTAATTATTAGGTATAAGATGCTCAGCCAATTTAATTACCGTGATTGTCGAGCAAATGGATGGACCAATGAGGTTCCTCATTGTGAAAGTAAGTAGGTTCTCAAAAACATTAATTGGCTTCACTTCCCGTAACCTGCCATGGTTATCAAGCAATATCATTTCTGGCTTTAGTTGTGAGTTTCAAAACCATTCAATTTCTCTTATTGATTCCCACTGAAATAAGCTCTTCACCTAAATGTTTGTAATCAAATGTTTTAAATGATTTATACTACTATCTGCTTCTTTTAAACAAGAGTTATATAATATTGTTTCATTTTTTTCAAATAATGAAATAAATTTGTTTTTTGGGGTGGGAGAGTTTGCTTCATTATATTTCATGTTAGGCACTTAAAGTCCATATGCCAAAACTTAGAGAAAGTCCATACTTGCAGTCTTAACGTGGTGCCTCTTCCTTACTTTCTGGTTGCGTCTCTTGCATAGTTCCTTCTGTCACCTCCACGTCTTCTTTCAATGTTTCTGGCAAATCTTAGGATATTAAAACTGAGATGGTCAAAACCTCTTGTAGGGGACGATTGGGCTGAGCCCAAGGGAGGGGCAAAAGACACCAGAAGCCATGAGATCCTGCACGCCAGAGGTGGCCTGCTCCCAGTTTGGCCCGTATCAGGCAAACCAGCAGTGGTGGCGGCGAGGGGCTCTGCCCACCCGCCTAGACGCTCCTGCGCAGAAGCGCCACGTGCCCATGAGCGAATCAGTAGTAAAGAAAATGGAAAACCCCCCCCCACTGCTGCACCCACTTTAAAAACCTCAGTCCAACCCTCCCTGAATGCTTCCCTTATATCCTCCCGCACATTTCTCTTAAGAGCCGGTTGGCCAGATTCTTGTAGAGAGCTTAAGCTTGCAATAAATCTTTATATTCATTTGAGCGGCCTCATCTCCTGATTTCTCGGGCACTTGATACCTCTACGATTTAAAATTAAAAACCTCTCCCTCCAATTACTCTCAACAGCGTATCTTTTTATGTTGAGCTTTTCAGTCAAAAATACCCCCCCCCCCCCGTTTAGGTAGCATTCTGATTGGAACTTCTTTATCTGTGTTGATTCTCAACCTGGTATTAAAATGTTTCTGGACAGCCTAAGCTCCTGTCTTCCTCCTAACAAAATACACAAGAATATCCACTGGTGCGTTTCTTAACTTTGCCTAATGCATGCGGATCCCGTACACATTACCTGTCTCTGCCTGCATATCATCTCCATCCCATTACGGAAATTTTGTAAAGATTGAACAACCTTCTCTTTATCTTCACTGGGGTCCTTTGAAACCACTCTGAATCTCAGAGATAATTCTTTTCCTTCTTTCATTCCAATAGATTGTGTAAATCTTTCCCCCCCCCATCCTTCTGTTTATTATTTCTGCTTTATTTTATATTTTTTAAACTTTGTTTCACCTCTCCAGTCAACTGTCCTAGAGATGCTTCAACATTTTTTATATCTCTTCTTTCACTTCCTCCTCCACATTTACAAATCTTTCTTCCAATCTCCCTTAAAATGTAGTCTTGTCTCTTTTAACAGATTCAGATACATTCTTTCCCAAATCTTCAATTTTTTTAAAAAAATCTTTGGAGAGATCATCTTTTTCTTGGGTGCTCTAACAATCCTCTCCTTCCTTTTCCAAGCTTGCTGATTTCCATGTAGTATCCATTCCATTTATTTGCAATCCAGAAAGAGAAAATGAGCCAAGTCCAAAAGTAAAAGGGGGTTTCTCTCTTCTCCCCTCCCATTTGCCTTTTCTGTATTACCTTAAGCTTTGGTCCCTTCGGACACTTTGAAGTTCTAAAGTCACATGCTCTCTTTTAAAGTTCCTTCAGCTCATTATTTTGAAAAGCCCACCAATTGTTTCTTCACTAAAACTCTAAACAATCTGTACTCCCACTCACCAAGTAGTTAATTGTTCTGCTATTTCCAAAAACATTTTCCCCTTTAAAGTAATTTGAATGCAAATGTTTTTAAGAAAGTGAGGTTAAAGGCTCCAATGTGGATCTGAGCTCTTTGACTTTCCCGAGTCTTCCGGCCCCTCAGATGTACAAATCAACCGCGAGGACCTTAATGTCCAGCCGTTTCCTGACACGGAAGAGCCTCCCGGAGCACAGGGAGCAGCCTCTTGGTCCTTCCTTATCCAAGGAGGCTCTGGCGGCTCATCCAATTTTCAGTCTTCATCACAATATTACCTCCACTCCTCCAGAGACAGCCTAGCCTACCATTGTTATCACTTGGGAGCCACATGCAATCTTAAATTGTAAATTGCACAGAGATAGGTCTGCTTATATTCTATCCTTAAAACATAAATTTACATAATAAATTACTCATCTAGAATATATATATATATATATATATATATATATATATATATATATATATATATATATATATATATATATATATATATATATATCCTTGCTAGATTGTAATATTTTAGATTTATATTTGCACAAATAATTAAAACACATAGACAGATATTTAAAAATTAAAATGTGGTATGTTACATTTTTATTTGTCATTTTATTTTTGTTTCGCTAATATTTGTCTCATCTATTTGATTTTCCCTTTTGCATTGTGTTTTTTTACCTAAATTTTACTGATTATTGACCAAACAAACAGATTTACCATTTAATTAGTTTCATTTCATTTACCATGATTTGGAAATTAAAGTTAGCTAATTTTTTTTAGTGAAATCTCATTTTTGGATCCTTTTCGATTTGCAATTGAAGATCTTCTAAGAGTAACATTACCAGCTGGGTATTTTAAAGCCCTGCATAGCATGGGTGAAGTCTCGGTGGGGACCCATCTCACCCTAATGGGGCTGGCCCACCCCCAGGTCAGCAGAGAGGGGATCCTGGTGATTCCCCCGGTGAAAGAATTGGCCCTCTGCCTCTGGAACGTCTTACCCCCTGAGGGGAAATTGACTCCCACCCTCATGGTGGGAGCATTAAGACCAGGCTCTGCCACGTGGCTTGGGGACCCAATGGAGGAACATCATACTTGAGGCGTGTCTGGTTCCTCCCCTCCCGCTGTGCCTGGCTCCCTTTCCCGCCATCTTTTCTCCTTGATTTTTATCTATTAAATCTGATTTTATTTGCTGTGTTATATAGTGGATGGTTTTAATGTTTTCCAGTGTTTTTATCTTGTAAGCCACCCAGAGTCATTGGATATGAGATGTCAAATACATTTTATAAATAAATAATGTATTTCATTCTGTACTTGTCTTTTAATTTTTATATCTTCAGGGAAGAAATTCGTGTTTGTGTCTGTTAAAGTTCCTTATGTTACTTTCATCCCATCTAAATAATTGTAATGTTATTTTTGTATTAATTATTCCATCTAATTGTTCTTTCATGTTTACAGTTGTTGAGAATTACCTCATCTTATCCAAACCATTAAACTCCTGAAGGGTAAAAGACAGTTATGGCATCTCACCCCTTTATCTCCAATTTTTACTCCTCTATTTATTCATTTGTTATGTCATTCAGCCCACATTTAATTAGCTTACATAAATATCCACTTTGTGAAAATATACAGAGTATATACAAAATGTATATACTATATATACAAAATATACTACAGAGAATATTTTCAAAATTTGAAACCACAAAAAACTTGATAATTTTTGCCTTAACTTATCTTTTAGTGCATTTTTCTTTAAGGTGCCTCAGTATTAGCTTTGGGTATGTGAGTGAGAAATTATTTCTTTGCTTATGTCTTTATTGGTTAAGTATATTTTACATAAACATTGTTACAATTTCTGCAATAATATAATGCACTTTGTGGTAATCTATTTTCCATTATTTGCTCAATTATCCAATGTGATAGACTAAAAGATTTATAGGCTGATTGAGTCCACTTGTCTACTTTTAATAGATTTGTATTTCTTAATGATCACAGTAAGATCATTGGTAAAATGACTGTGTTTTTGTTTCATTAAAAAAACATTAAATTTGCCATTTTGCTGGAAACTATAGTGTGCAGACCACTAGATTTATGGGTGGTGATGTGTTTCATTTCATTCCTTGCTCCTTTTTTCTGAAACATTTCTTAATTAGCTTTATATCACAATATTACTTTATTTGCAGTCAACAAATGTCCTCCAATAGCACCAGGAAGCAATATGAGGATTCTTCAGGGTGCAAAATATCAAACGAATGAAGATTATTTATCTGGTGATCTAGTGATATTTGGATGTATTGCAAACTTCAAAATAAAAGGATCTAATAAAATTACTTGTACAGCTAACGGCACTTGGAGTGCAACTGTCCCGGAATGTGTAGGTGAGTGAGGGGAAGTGAAGTGAAGTCTGAGTTGGAGTGATTAGGACACTCCTTTGTCATGGCTGGATCACTCTTTGATTGGCTTGGAGTTCTTTGAGCTGCTCCCCACTTCAGAAAGATTGGACCCATTTGGTCTGCCTCGGACAACTGATAAACCCCTATTGGTTCTAAATGGAACTTTCTAAGGGAAATGGGAGACCTAGAGGACCACTGGAGGACAAGAAGAAGGGAAGCCAAGTGAGTGTGAGTTAGAGCCATTACTAAGACCTATCCAATGGTGGGATTCAGATTTTTTTTATACTACCGGTTCTGTGGGCGTGGCTTGGCGGGCGTGAAATAGCTTGGTGGCTGTGGTGGGCATGGCAGGGGAAGGATACTGTCAAATCCCCCATTCCCTCCTGATCAGCTGTGACTTGGGAGGCCGAGAATAGATGGGGGCGGGGCCAGCCAGAGGTGGTATTTACCAGTTCTCCAAACTACTCAAAATTTCCGCTACCGGTTCTCCAGAACTGGTCAGAACCTGCTGAATAGCACCTCTGGACCTATCTCATGATAATAGGAACAGTGAAGTATCCATAGTATTCTGTCCTTATTGCACCTACCGTATTTTACCGTATAAGACGCACCAGAGTATAAGATGCACAAAGATTTTGAGGGGGCAAATTTTTAAAAAAAGTTTTTGCACTTTGCAGACCTCCAAAAAATGGCCTGTTTTTTCAAAAAAGGGCCTGAATAGCCTTTAGGAGGCTTATAGAGTGGCTCATTTTTCACTTTTTTCTGCCCTCCCCAGCCCCAAGGAGCACCCTGAAAGCCTCCTAAAGCCTCTGCACGGTCATTTGGTGAAGGGACGGGGTTTCGGGAGGCAAACCCAGGTTTTCCTAAGTTTTGCGAGGAATATGCTAGGCATATGTTGGATAAATTATTTGTTTTTACTCCACATTCTAACCTTGAGAGAAGCCGCACGGAACGAATTGACACTTAGTCTGGTTTCATTGTGTGGGAGAAGTTTAAATCCTGACCATTAGCTTGGCCATCAGTCTAATACATCCAGGTCCCCCCTGGTAGCCTAAGGCCTCCTGTCAGGTGAGATGTGGTTGGGTTCTGGCAGTTGTAAATTCTGACTTGGGAAAGAGGATGGTCCTTCCTCCACTTAATGAGCCAGCAGTGTAGTCTTTCCTCAAGAAGCCGCTACTAGCTGGACAAATATTGTCTACTATTGTCCCCACCTGCCCTTCCTGGGAAAGGATATTAAGAACAAACAGTTGCTTCAGAGAAATGTGGAGGAAGTTCTGGACTTTCCCAGTTGGATTTTAGAGCTGAATGCAGAATTAAAATGGAATGGATGATACCTGTGGTGAGAATGGGATGCATCCATCCTTTCTCGCCTTTGTCTTTTAGTGGCCTTTAATCAGGGTAACCTTCCGGGCCGGCTTCCGGGATTGGATTGGGTAGCCCTGCACGAGTTCTCCTCCTTTCTCTGGGACAGTTTTAGTCAGCGTTCATGGAAGGAGACGTCCGGCTGTGCAGGGAGCCTCAGTGCTCAGCCCCCTCCCCACTTCTCTTTAATATTAACAGGAAGAGATTGGTTGAGGCTGAAGGCATTTCACGTGATTGTGAAATAGTAGGTTTATCATTGTTCATCCCAGCGAGTATGAAAACGGTCACTTTTTCAACCCCCTCGTACCTGAATCCTATTACGATGAAAAATGAGATTAAAACTACAAAGATATCTCTTTATTCTGTAATCTTTTTAGAAATACGGCATATTTTTTTAATTCAAGTGAATAAAGAGGCTGTTAATGAAAAAAACCCTTTTGTTTATATTTTATGGTAGAAATAAAATGTGGGGCAGACTATATTGAAAATGGAAACGTGTTATTTCCAAAGCTCACCTATAAGGAAGGTGAGAGGATACGATTCTCCTGTAATGAAGGATACACGTATGTTGACAGACAAGAGGCCTCATGTACTGAGAATGGATGGAGTACATTGCTTCAATGTAAAGGTCTGTATATGCTTCTAATGGTCACGGTTGTTTTGAAATCTTATACACCTTTTATTCTTCTTGCTATGCATGCCCAGAATTGCATCTCCAATCAATCTGATCTGATTAAAAACCTTGTGGTAAAATAGTATGTTTTTATTTGATTTCATTTTTATCAGACATACAGAGAACAAGAATAACAAGCGTTGTCTTAGAAGACTCACCCTTCCTTTTTTTAACAAGTAAAAGAAAAATTTGCCTCCATTTTCTTCTAGCTCTATGGATTATTTACACCATACTGAATTGATTTCCTAAACTAGCTATAGTTAGTTTTAAAGAGATAATTCAAAAGGAGCTACTAAGTCTATAATTTCACCATTTTAATAATCCTTGATTAATTAAAAACTCAGGGTTCATGGTTTCCTGGAACGTGTGGATCCAAATGGCATATTATACTTCCTTTAATCTTAATTGATCAGACTTAGAAATGTCTTTCTTCAAAGAAGGACCTTATTTTTCTGACGATCATCTGAGGCAAACATTTACCTCTGTCTGCAATCTTTCATAAGTAATATGGCTCAGCAAGAAATGTGGGGCCAAAGAGGCATGAATGTTCCATGTATCTTTTCTTGGACAGAGGAACATAATTCATCAAGCTCATTTCTGTCACAAAGTGTAGAAAAAGGAATGGTTTCTTTTAGGGAAAATTTGGGAGATAGTCCCGCAAGGGAGCAACTCAATCTATTTTCAGGATATGTGCAAAGGGCAGAATTGATCCAGAAATCAGGTGACTATCTTTGTTTCCGAGAGAAATCACCTTATGACTTCAGTATTGGTGGTGCTTCCATTTGGGTCCTAATTACGCTCTCTTTCCCTTCCCTGAGAATTGTGAAATCACATTAAGTCAAGCAGCAAAGTAAGAACAGAGCAGCGGCTTTAGGGAAGGGTTCTCCAATGGGGTCAGGATTGATCCCCAGGGTCAAGGGTTGATAAATGGCTGTTTAAATAACTGGATGATAAACGATGAAAAGTAATTTGCAGTCAACTAATCTTTCTTCACCTCATCATTGGCATCCTTCAGTCTCGAAAGACTGTGGTATCATGCTCTGGAAAGAGCTCCTAAAACAGCATCTGGTGTGGCTAAAAGGGCCAATTCGAGAGTGGCAATCCCTTCCACACTGAGGGCATTCCGTCCCCTGCCCAGCCCCCCAATTTCACGGGTTCCGGGACTGACTCTTTGCCTCGGCCAGCCAAACAAGGGTCTCTTCGAATTGGAGAAGGCCATGCGGCGTCTTGAGCCTCCAAGCTAAGGAGGACAAGGTTTCCCAGCTGTTAATGCCCATTCCCAAGGCCTTTAAACCCCTCCTTCAGATATCCTTGTGTCGCAGCTGTGGTCTTCACCTATGGGAAAGATAAATGTTCCTGTTCAATGGTGTTAAAGATTGACCACCTATTTTTATTCGTATTCCTCCATAGAAATTCAGTGTTTCCCTCCAGTGGTGGCAAATGGCCGCTTTGAACCTAGACAAACTCAACATATGTACAATGATAAAATTGAGATAATATGTGATGAAGGGTTTGTCCCTAGAGGCCCAAAGCATTCCAAATGCATTGAAAGAGGTTGGGATCCTCCTCCTGCCTGTATACGTAAGTAACTTTGTCTATGGAATTTCTCTCTAGAGCAGAATTGCTTCATTGTTTATGAATAATGTTCTTATAGTTATGATAGTTGAGGTGGGATAATTATGGTGGTAGGAGAATAGTTTATCATAGCTATCAGTACGGTAACTTAAAGGGAGAGGCTGCAGCAGATCCACTGTGAATGTTCGGATTGGATGGGCAGGTTGAGTGACCAGAAGGGCGAGCGAGTGGCCAGAAGAGGGGAGTGGCGAGCGGGTGGGTGTGGGCAGGGCCAACCGGGGGTGATTTTTACAGGTTCGGCGAACTGATTCAAATCGTCCCTACCAGTTCGGCCAAGCCGGTCCAATCCAGTCGAATTTCACCCCTGGTTGAGGAACAACTTTGACTAAATGAATGATGGAAGGGATGTTACTGAAATGGCAGAACAGATGGCCAGAAGACCAAAAACGTTTGAACAGAAGTGGCTGGAGAAATGAAATGAAGACTTTTAAAGAAGGAAAGGAAAAGGCAGTAAAAGTTAAAACTGTCTCAATCTAGAAAAACACAGATCTCCTGTCCTGACTTGTTTACAGATACTTGAGAAACACAATAAATACTCTCCAGCCTCTATAAAGGTTGTCAAAAGCCACAAACTATTTAAACACACCTGAAATCGGTGTTGTCCAAACACAGTCAAGACTGAGTTATCCAAAAGTGATAATTGGGAAATTAAACAGGGATCTGCGTTTTCTTTCCAATTCTGATGCCGAAACAGATTTGCATAAAATTGAACGCTAAAAAAAATCCCTAAAGAGGCAAAACCATCAAAGAAAAAAATAAGTTAGCCAGAAGGTGGCCAAGTAATTAAGCTCTGGCAGCACCTTCCTAAAATGCTCCAAATTTCCTGCATAATTACCACTGAACACAAAATCTTTAACTCAAAGGAATTCACAAGTCTTTTCAAAACAAAGAATTCTAAATCACAATGAGATACGATGTCTAATATTAGGGCAATATCATTATCTGAATAGAGTCTTCAGGAAAAGATGCCCTGAAGTGGGGTATATAAATTTCCATCCTGCTTCAATGTCCAGTTATTGAATTAAAGTTGCCAAACTGTTTCATGGGGGAAAAAGGGGAAAGTAAACCCCTCTAGTCCTGGCCTGTGGATGGAGCCACTACAGCGTACTCTGAGTGCTCTCCCAAATGACTGGAAACTTTTGGTGGGGAAAAATAATAAAACTCCAGAGGAAAGATCAATCTCTGGACAAACCAGAAATTGTAAAATTCTCTCTGTTGAAAATCTCCTCAAAGATACTAGGGAGGTTTTGCATTCTTATCAGAGATCATAAGATACTTCTTGGAATTTTATCTTGCGAGGCTGCCTGAGGTATTCATAAAGCTGAACTTAAACGTTGTGTTCCCCTAACTTCTACGGTGACTTTGAAACAATTCAGCATTATCCAGAAAATCGACCTCTAAATTCAAATACCTTCCTGGGTGGACATTCTACCTCTTTCAATATAAATCTGAATCAAATCAGCTCCTGTTTGAAGGGTCCTGGAGGTTTCTTGAGAAGCTGCTGGGAAGATGGAAGTTCCACTTTTTGTCTTAAAACACCTAACTCTTTCCCTTGGCCACTATTTTACCAATCTAAGGATATTCTTGTATTTGAAGTGCATATGTTTCAGGGCACATGTTTAAGCTTATAACTGGAAAGAGAAAAAAGGAAGAAAAGCCTTAGGGAAAAAGCTGCACAAATTTTCTTGATATCAAAAATGTTTTTATTTCACTGGAAAAAGTCATCTCTTAAAATATCAGCTGAGGAAAGCATTTTCTTTTAGGACAAAGCAATCTAAGCTAGTCCTCAGCTTGTTATTGATGGAAACCTTGTTAAAGGTCTCTTGGTAATGAATAGTATCAGAATTCCTGATCATTTAGTATTATGGGATTCAGCAGATCAATCAAAAGGTTGCTGTATGAATGAAGTGTTTGATTATATCAAAAGCCGAATCCCTCTGGAAGAGAAGTGGAAACCACACTCGAAAAAGTTTCATCAAAAGCAATACCCATATGCATCAGCTGAACCTGTTCCTAGGAAGGGATTTGCTGGCTACATACCATTCTGCTATAATTATTCACCACAACTCATCACTAGTTAGTAGTGGCAAAACATTTCAAAAGCAAAGAGAGACACTTTTAAACTTGAGTGCAGGAGAACATAAGAAAACAGCTAATCGTGAGAGACAGATCGGGTGCGGAGAAGCTTAGAGGTTTAATTTTAGAAATCTTAGTGACGCTAGGCCCAAGATTACTGAGGAGAAAGCACAGAAAATCCTGCACATTGTGATGAAGCTCTTTGGGAAGTATTGCAAGGAAAGAATTGTTACTTTACCTGTGTCTCCAGGAAGGTTTTTATTTTACAAAAGGCTTTAAAAGCTTACTTCTTTCTTACTTCTCACTAAATACTTTTCATTAAAGATATAAGAGCCAAGGTGGCGCAGTGGTTAAATGCAGCACTGCAGGCTACTGCTAGATCAGCAGGTCAGCGGTTCAAATCTCACCGGCTCAGGGTTGACTCAGCCTTCCATCCTTCCGAGGTGGGTAAAATGAGGACCCAGATTGTTGGGGGCAATATGCTGACTCTCTGTAAACCGCTTAGAGAGGTCTGAAAGGCCTATGAAGCGGTATATAAGTCTACTGCTATTGCTATTGCTATAAACTTTAGAGCCAGTGTGTTATAATCATGAAGGTGCCAATCTTGAAACCAGAAGACTGTGAGTTGTAGTCCCATCCTAGGTATGAAAACCACCGGTTAAGATGGGGCCAGTCCCTCTCTCAGCCCAGTTCCCCTCACAGGGTGCGTGTGGGAGAGAAAATGGAAGCTGGAAGCATAGCTACGTTTGCTGCCTTGACTCCTTTATGAAAAGGCAGGACGAAAATATAATAATAACAATAAGAGCAAGAATCGTAACGCTCGAATAAATCCCCGTGCGGTGATAAAACAGGAAGGTAGAAAGAACCCCAGTCCTGTTTCTCAGTATAAGACCGAAGATGTCGAATCAAGACCTTTCCATTCGCCCCACAGCCCTCACGGATTGTAAGCAGAAGAAATAAGGGCCTTTTATTACCCCGTCGCTCATTATCACTCTCTGTTCTCCCTTTAGATCCAAGGCAGAAATCCAGATCAGGTTCTGATATTATTGCACTAGAACAAACAATAACATTTAATAACAGGTTCATCTCTGATGAGCGCAGCAAATGAACTGATAGAATACTCTGAATTTGGGGGATGCCTTATTTTTTTTCTCTCTCTCTTTTCTTCAGGAAAGGGCTGTGATTTTGTCCGTGTAGAAAATGGAGGAATGCAAAATTATGGAAAATATCCAAAACGGGAAGGAGAACAAGTTTGGTTTCAATGTAATGATGGTTTTCTGCCTAAAATCAAACATCAAACATGGCAAACAGTGAGATGCACCAATTCCCGTTTTGAACCAGAACCGAAGTGTTTCAGTAAGTAATTCTTTCCCCTTTGCCAAATCCAGGCAAACCAGGCGGGGCAGATGCTATCCGGATCTTCTTTAACCTTAAAGAAGTATCGTTCTACAGAGATCTCAGCCGTTCTTGGGTTGTTCTGCCTGCTGGGGTGATGCTTCCACTCCTGTCTCTTCTCAAGGGACCCTAAAGGTTGTTTTG